>NC_085873.1:52714375-52716875 GCF_034702125.1 Engraulis encrasicolus | reverse complement strand
TAAGAGAACCCACTGTCATAAAAAAGGGCAAAGTTTCCATTGTATCATTGTAAGACATTGCAGAGAAGTGCGTGTAAAGCGCACCAAGAATGTTCGACGTTATAGGGTATCCATGGCCGCTTTAAATATGCACAAACTCACAATGTCCATCATAGCGCTCCCCGTGACCCAAGTCAGCGTGGAGCGTGCATTTTCATGATTGAGGTTTATTCTCCGCTTCTCCGCTTAGGTCGTCCCTAAATGACAAAATTCTGGATGATATTCTTTTCATCTGCTTGAATAAACAGTTTGGAATGTAGGCTGACTCATTTGCACTTCCGTCTTTCTTGGTTAATTAACATCAGTTAGGCCTATGGGAGTAATCGGCTGACAGGAACGAAATTAACCGTTCCGGGAACAGTATTTTTCTGTTCTAACCGGTTCGGGAACGTCAATTTATTGGTGGAATGCATAACCGGAAACGTTATAATTCCGTTTCTGTTCGGAACGGAACGTTTGGAAAAAAATAATGGTTCAAAGCCCTGTTTATCAACTGGAAGTAAAGAAGAACATTGCTGAGGTACTACATGCAATCTGCCGGTATGTTAATTAGCCCATTTGAAACCTTAACAGGTGATAAATTACGTTCGACTAATGCCTGTTTATCATAGTTTCTTTTAATTACCTGACTCAGTAATCTCTCTATCCAACTGTCGGATGAGACGAGGAGAACGCTTAATTGTTACCTGTCCACTTCCCTGCATGTCTTCAGCAACTACAGGTACGTATGTGCTGTGCCGTCTGGCCTTGCCTTTCCCATCCCCAAGTCACTGACAGCTGCCGGTGTCAATGTAAGATTCATGACAGACACCTGGCCCGTGGAGTTACAGACTGTGGGTCATGACGGCTTGTCTTTTTTTTTTTGACAGGACAGTGGAGGAGAGACAGGAAATGAGTGGGGAGAGAGACTGGGAAGGAATCGGCAAATGACCCGGGCCGGAATCGAACCTGGGTCACCGGCGTAGTATCCCAGTGCCCTATCATTAGGCCGTGGCAGGGTCATGACGGCTTGTCTAAGAGGCAAGGCAAGAGGACAGGCTGCACGGGTGAAGGACACACATCCTGTCACACTAAATGTACCTCTAGTACAGTGGTTGCCAAACTTTACCATGACAAGGCCCCCCATATTAGCCTACCAATAGATTCCAGTCAAGGCCCCCTTACATGGGTCGCATTGACTATTGTTTTCTGTGCACCTCCTTTCACAACCATAGAAGGCCTGTGAGGCAGTCCACAATTAGGACAAAAAAAAAATATATAATAATAAAAAAGGAATAGGAATATTATTTTGTTTAATTTTGTTTAAATTTGTTGTGTATGTTTTTCAGCTTATTCAATCATTTATTTTTTGTTGGGTTTGTTGGGTTTTGTTGGGTTATACTTTTCCTGCCATCCTGCCGCGGCCCCCCTAGCACCTCCTCGCGACCCCTCAGGGGTCTCCGGCCCCCACTTTGAAAACCACTGTGCTATATATATACATTGGCTATGATAATTTAACACACATATTTACTTCTTTCTAATTTACTGTATACTTCTTTGGTATTAGCTTAGTCCTCCTTATGCACTTGCTCTTATAAATAATACTTAGTAAATATTGAACAAATGATGAACAAAACATTAACAAATGTTGGTAAACAATGGACATGTTATGTTAATATTTTATAGTTATCAAATTGTTTGCAGATGAATAGGTTGAAAACCTTGAACATTTCATTTGTAGATATTCTATAAAGCACAAATAAAATGTAGGCCTAGATAATATTCAAATAAAGATTTCTTATTAAAGTACAAGAGAGTCCTTGTGCACAAGCCCTCAGCAATGCAGGTGCAGGTGTGAGGCAGGAGAAGGTGAACAATGAACAAAATTCAAGAGACACCGCACACTGCTTACTTTTCTTAACTTTATTTCTTGGAGCGAGTTCGCTCCAAGAAATAAAGTTAAGAAAAGTAAGCAATGTGCGGTGTCTCTTGAATTTTGTTCAAAGATTTCTTATTGTTTTGTTAATCATTAGTTAGTTGGTAATGCATTATTTGCTAAGTAAGTGTTACTAACTACCCAAATTGCTAACTGTTAACAACTACGCTTTCGAGAAATGCACCCCAAAGTTGGCTACTCTGCAGTCCTCTGAGTTGCCAGAGAGGGAATCAAGGCCCTCAGTGGGGCCTCAGTTGGGCTCTGTATGAATAAAGTGAACCCTGCCCTCCGATACTCTCCTTTGCCTCCTCACCCCTCCCCTGCTCCCCTAGGCCACCCTGCACCTCCTCCTCTGCTCCACCACCCCCCACCCTGCACCTCCTCCTCTGCTCCCCGAGCTGTCCTACACTGCTACCCACCCTGCACGCTGCCCACCACTACTCCCCCTACAACACCCTGCACCCTTCCCTGTCCACCCCACTCTCCCCTCCACTGCTCCTCCACCCTGCTCCCCCTGCTCCCCATCCTGCCCCCCCCCCCCTTGCC
>NC_085873.1:52694375-52696875 GCF_034702125.1 Engraulis encrasicolus | reverse complement strand
AAGCACAGATGCCCCCTCCCCGCCCGGTTCCAGTTTATCATTCGTTTATCGGGCGCCCTTTTGAATAACATCACACAGCCTGTAATGGAATCATTATGCCAAGCGGCATGCGTGGTCGTCGTGGCGATGGTGGTGGTGGTGGTGGTGCCGGCACGCTACATAGTCAGTGTCATGAGCTTGTCATAGTTCATGATTCTTAATTTGCCCCGTACCGGTCTTTAGACATTCATCAAATGGAGTCAACAGAAAAAAAGAAAGAGGGCATAAAAGCCACATCATGGGTGTTGCATCTTGGGGACCGGCCACGGACCACACGTAGCGAAATCCCGCTAGTGAGACGTTACAGACAAATTGAGGAGCGGCCTGGGCACAGTGGATCAAGCCCGGAGAATAAGCAGCAGGAAGAAGGGAGAGAGAGAGGAGAGAGGAGGAGAAGAGGAGAGAGGAGAGGAGAGGAGAGGAGAGGAGAGGAGAGGAGAGGAGAGGAGAGGAGAAGGAGAGGAGAGGAGGAGAGAAGGAGAGAGAAGGAGAGGAGAGGAGAGGAGAGAGGAGGAAGAGGAGAGAGGAGGAGGAGAGAGGAGAGGGAGAGAGAGAGGAGAGGAGAGAGGAGGAGAGAGGAGAGGAGAGGAGAGGAGAGGAGAGGAGAGGAGGAAGGAGAGAGGAGAGGAGAGGAGAGGAGAGGAGAGGAGAGGGGAGAGGAGATGAGAGGAGGAGAGGAGAGGAGAGGAGAGGAGAGGAGAGGAGAGGAGAGGAGAGGAGAGGAGAGGAGAGAGGAGAGGAGAGGAGAGGAGAGGAGAGGAGAGGGAGAGAGGGAGGGGAGGGTGTAGGAAGGCAGGAGAATAAGCAAGCAGAAAGAGGGGAAGAGGAGAGGAGAGGAGAGGAGAGGAGAGGAGAGGAGAGGAGAGGAGAGGAGAGGAGGGGAGGAGGGGGGGTGTAGGAAGGCAGGAGAATAAGCAGCAGAAAGAAGGGAGAGAGAGGAGAGGAGGAGGGGAGGAGAGGAGGGGAGGAGGGAAGGTGTAGGAAGGCCGGAGAATAAGCAGCAGAAAGAAGGGAGAGAGAGAGAGGAGAGGAGGAGGGGAGGAGTGGGGGGGGAGGTGTAGGAAGGCCTGTCGAAAGCCTACGGGAGGATGGACAGGGAGAGAGAGGAGAGGAGAGGAGAGGGGAGAGGAGGGGAGGAGAGGAGGAGTGGGGGGGGAGGTGTAGGAAGGCCTGTCGAAAGCCTACGGGAGGATGGACAGGGAGAGAGAGGAGGAGGAGGAGAGGAGAGGAGGAGGGGAGGAGAGGAGGAGGGGAGGAGGGGAGGTGTAGGAAGGCCTGTCGAAAGCCTACGGGAGGATGGACAGGGAGAGAGAGGAGAGGAGGAGGAGAGGGGAGAGGAGGGGAGGAGAGGAGGAGTGGGGGGGGAGGTGTAGGAAGGCCTGTCGAAAGCCTACGGGAGGATGGACAGGGAGAGAGAGGAGAGGAGGAGGAGAGGGGAGAGGAGGGGAGGAGAGGAGGAGTGGGGGGGGAGGTGTAGGAAGGCCTGTCGAAAGCCTACGGGAGGATGGACAGAGAGAGATGGACAGAGTGAGTGACGGAGAGATGAAAGAGTGACAGGGAGGAGAGGAACGGACAGATAAGGAGATCTGGAGATAACTAGAAGGTGTGGAGAGAAAACAGACAGGAGGAAACCGGGAGGAGAGGCAGAGAGGAAGAGGTGAAGAGGGAGGAGAGTAAGAGGAGGAGAGGGAGGAGAGGAAGAGGAAGAGGTGAAGGCTGTGCTGTGTGGGAAAGGAGTGAGTTGAATGGCAGACAGAGTGACAACATTAAAAAGTCTGACTCTACACACACAAAGGCACTGACACACACACACACAGAGAGAGAGAGAGAGAGAGAGAGAGAGAGAGAGAGAGAGAGAGAGGGGAGCGAGAGCGAGGAGAGATGGAGAGGATGAGAGAGAGAGAGAGGGGAGAAGTGAGAGAGAGCGGAGGGAAGAGAGAGAGAGAGAGAGAGAGAGAGAGAGAGCAGTAGCTTGGTTAGAAACACATAAGATGTATTAAATAAACTGCAGGAGTTTCCACAATAGAGAGCCACTTGGGTTAATGCTACTCCACACTTGGGTTAATGCAGGGGTTTCCACAATAGAGAGACACTTGGGTTAATGCTACTCCACACTTGGGTTAATGCTACTCCACACTTGGGTTAATGCTACTCCATACTTGGGTTAATGCTACTCCACACTTGGGTTAATGCTACTTATGATGTGCGTCAGCCTTCATAACTCTCATATCCTCTCCACTCTCCACTCAAGTCCCTCGACACCACATGGCTGACAACATGACAATATCACACGACACAAGGTCAGCGGCGGCAGGCCCTTCATGTGTTCCTCCTGCTTATGATAGATCGCGTGTATCTTCCCAAAGAACAAATAACACAATATGAGAAAATTATGGAAGTTCCTGGATCCGCTCAGCAGCAAACGTAATTTGATTGACATAAATGATGCCCGGCGTGCATG
>NC_085873.1:52641875-52689375 GCF_034702125.1 Engraulis encrasicolus | reverse complement strand
AAAACATGACCACTTCCTGTCCTTAAGGGCTGTTGTAATTGAATGCAATTGAATGATAAGATTAATCATCACTTTGGTTGAAAAAAAGAGAAAAGAAAAGAAAATCACGGGACAGTTGCTATTAATTCAATAAGACATGTTTGCAGTGGCTGATAAGGCAGTCGTGTTTTTTTTTCACGCTGGATATTACCTGGTTCCAACAGAGAGGCAGACACACACTCACGCACACACACACACACACACACACACACACACACACACACACTCAAGCACAAGAGTGACATTAATGTGCCAAGTAAAATCCCCTTTTGCCGCTTTCTTTGAAGATTTCCTATTTTCTTTCTCTCCTCTCTAACGCGGGACAGCAGAGCAGCGGGTGATGCAACTTAGGGGGAGACATGCAATAAAGCCACAACACACAACACAGTGTGCTGACGCAAATACTGTTTATTTTGATGCTACTGCTTGTGTTTATAAGAATTGAAAGATATTAGCTTTGATAATAATAATAATAATAATAATAATAATAATAATAATAATAATAATAATAATTGCCTTAATAATAGTGGCAATAATAATAATAATAATAATAATAATAATAATAATAATAATAATAATAATAATAAATATCCTTTGATTATACCAGATCTTTTTTGCAATGTGTCCTGTGCACTTTGTGCTGCATGTGGCGATGTAGGACCTTGTTCTCCCCTTCGCTCCGATGCTCTCAGTAGAGAGTTGGGGGCAATTAGGACCGGACAGCTCTGGAGGAGTTGGTGTCAATCATGACTGGACTGGCGGAGAATTAGGGCCCGGGCACTCTTGGATTAAAGGGACCCCTCATGGGGGAGAATTAGGGCCCGGGCACTCTTGGATTAAAGGGACCCCTCATGGGGGAGAAATAGGGCCCGGGCACTCTTGGCTTAAAGGGACCCCTCATGGGGGAGAATTAGGGCCCAGGCACCCTTGTCTTAAAGCAGGGGTCAGGAACCTTTTTGGTGGAGAGAGCCATGACGCCAAATTTTTGAAAATAAGAGCCATACCATTTTTTTAAAACATGGAATAAAGCATGTATTTCAATTAAACCCAACAATTTTAGAGTGTACTGTGAAGTTATTGCTTTTATTGATAACAGGTAAGTATAGGGTTGCCAACTGTCAACTTCATTATGGCAAGGGTCTGGGAGAATTTTGTATCTCTTCGATGTAATTTAATGCATTTTAACACCTTTTAACCTCCCTTGTCCCGTTTCAACTCAATATGGAACCCGTATATTTATTTATAAATACAGGACGATTCCATATTTCAAGGGATGGTTGGCAACCCTAGTTAAGTAAGAGTCACATATAGTTCCCAAAAGAGCCACATGTGGCTCTAGAGCCATAGGTTCCTGACCCCTGGCTTAAAGGGACCCCTCATGGGGGAGAAATAGGGCCGGGGCACTCTTGGCTTAAAGGGACCCCTCATGGGGGAGAAATAGGGCCCAGGCACCCTTGGATTAAAGGGACCCCTCATGGGGGAGAATTAGGGCCCGGGCACTTTTGGCTTAAAGGGGCCCCTCATGGGGGAGAAATAGGGCCCAGGCACTCTTGGCTTAAAGGGGCCCCTCATGGGGGAGAATTAGGGCCGGGGCACTCTTGGCTTAAAGGGACCCCTCATGGGGGAGAATTAGGGCCGGGGCACTCTTGGCTTAAAGGGACCCCTCATGGGGGAGAAATAGGGTCCCAGCACTTTTGGCTTAAAGGGGCCCCTCATGGGGGAGAAATAGGGTCCCAGCACTTTTGGCTTAAAGGGGCCCTCATGACGGAGAAATAGGGCCCCGGCACTTTTGGCTAGAAGGGGAACCTCATGAGGGAGAAATCGGGCCCCGATTTTTAAAAAAAAAAACTGAAAATAGGGGCCGAGGAGGGAACGGGGCCCACCGGTAAATGCCCGCTATGCCAGATGGCCAGTCCAGGCCTGGTGTCAATCACCAATCAGTGTAATGGGAGGGTAAACGAGGAGCTCCTGGGGGATGGAGCCTGGATCACAAGGCTCACACGTGTCCAAGGTTACCAGGCCCGGATTAAGATAGCAAGGGGCCCCTAGGCTATACAGGTTTCAACGGGCCCCCTGCATAGGAAAATTATCCCTGAAAAATGTATGTAGACAGAGTCATAATTACAAGCTGGGAATTAAGGATAATATGTATATCTACTGTGCTCAACATGACATGCGATTTTTTCAATATTATCTTGTCGCAATTTTTCCTTTTTGGTCAATCAGGGGCCCTCATGGCAGGTGTGGGGGGCCCCCTAGGCTGCAGCCATATCTGGCCTGTGCATTAACCCGGCCCTGACCAGGGTAACCCCTGAGTCTCCTGAACCACCGGGCTCCGTTTACACGCTAGGCCCTTCATTACCAGCTGGGGTTTGTTCTAGCATTAGCAAGAAAATGGAATTCAAATATCTAAAGTCCACATCATAAAGTAATCACGCCCAGCTAACGCTAAAGCAGCCCCCCCCCCCTTTAAGAGTGGATTTAGCCATCAGACAACAGTCCCATGCTAAAGCAGCCCCCCCCCCTTTAAGAGTGACATTAGCCCGTCACCAGTCCCATGCTAAAGCAGCCCCCCCCCTTTAAGAGTGACATTAGCCCGACACCAGTCCCATGCTAAAGCAGCCCCCCCCCCTTTAAGACACCAGTTCCATGCTAAAGCAGCCCCCCCCCCTTTAAGAGTGACATTAGCCCGACACCAGTCCCATGCTAAAGCAGCCCCCCCCCTTTAAGAGTGACATTAGCCCGACACCAGTCCCATGCTAAAGCAGCCCCCCCCCCTTTAAGAGTGAATTTAGCCATCAGACACCAGTCCCATGCTAAAGCAGCCCCCCCCCCCCCCTTTAAGACACCATTCCCATGCTAAAGCAGCCCCCCCCCCCCTTTAAGAGTGACATTAGCCCGACACCAGTCCCATGCGAAAGCAGCCCCCCCCCCCCCCCCCCCCCCCCCCCCCCTTTAAGAGTGACATTAGCCCGACACCAGTCGCATGCTAAAGCAGCCCCCCCCCCCCTTTAAGAGTGGCAATTAGCCCGACACCAGTCCCATGCTAAAGCAGCCCCCCCCCCCTTTAAGAGTGGCATTAGCCCGACACCAGTCCCATGCTAAAGCAGCCCCCCCCCCTTTAAGAGTGACATTAGCCCGACACCAGTCCCATGCTAAAGCAGGCCCCCCCCCCCCTTTAAGAGTGACATTAGCCCGACACCAGTCCCATGCTAAAGCAGCCCCCCCCCCCTTTAAGAGTGACATTAGCCCGACACCAGTCCCATGCTAAAGCAGCCCCCCCCCCCTTTAAGACAACCAGTCCCATGCTAAAGCAGCCCCCCCCCCCCTTTAAGACACCAGTCCCATGCTAAAGCAGCCCCCCCCCCCTTTAAGACACCAGTTCCATGCTGCATGTTCTGAATAATGCTGCTCTGAGTCGCCTTTACCATCTTACACACCCGACACATACTACACACAGAAACACACACACACACCAGGGCTTGACACTGGCACTAGCCAACCGGCCAAATGCTGGTAAAACTTGGCTGTGGCTAGTAATACTTTCAGTGTCACTAGCCAATTTGGCTGGCAGCTTATTCCTTGGTATAACATATGCATCATAGCCTATATTCTATTGTGTTCCCCTTGTGCACAATTGTTTGTATTTAAGTTCAAGAAAAAGTGAAAAAGCTCAGTAACTCAGTTTCTATTTGCTTGATATACTTCCATGTAGAAAGTTATACACTCATCTTGCTTAAGCACCTCATCCTCTAAGGTTAGACGTACACTATCATGATAAAGAAAAAAAAAAACAATATAAAATCTGTGTCTAGTGGAATACCTGAATGGCTAGTGACTCGGGAAAACCACTAGCCACAGTGGCCAATGGGTGAAAAAGTTAATGTAAAGCCCTGACACACACGCACGCGCACACACACAGAAACACTCAGACCATAAGCCTGTCTCTCTCTCTGTCTCTCTCTCTGTCTCTCGTTCTTTCTCCACTCACACTCCCACACTCACAAACACACACACAGGCACCCAAACGCACGCACAGTATGCACGCACACGTGCATACACACACACACGCACGCATGCACGCACGCACGCACGCGCACACACACACACACACACACACACACACACACACACACACACACACACACACACACACACACACACACACACACACACACACACACACACACACACACACACACACACACACACACACACACACACACACACACACACACACACGACTAAAACGGTTGTATAGGTCTTTCGTTTCCCATCTTATAAATAACATTACTAGTGGATTGTATGGATGAAAAGTGACTGTGAGAAGTTTATCTGCGGAGGCTGGGCTGGAATTCAACAGAGTATTTAACCCATATAGCAGATCACGGAGGCTGGGCGGGAATTCAACAGAGTATTTAACCCATATAGCAGATCACGGGGATGTTTTATTTGGGTCGGGGGGCTGCAGCGTAGTGACTGCCCATATTTATTTTGGTTTAACAGACCAGCACACACACACACGCGCGCGCGCGCACGCCCGCAGGCACACACACACGCACGCGCACACACACACACACACAAGCGCGGGTGGGGATAAGGCCCTGGCCAAACCCAGCCTGAATTGTTTATTATCCCCCGAATGAGCCAACACGCTTATCAAAACATATATGCATAGAGCATGAATCGCCAAACAAAAAAACAAAGCTTAGGACACATGAAGATAGAAATCCCTGGAAAATAATATAAAGAATGCGAATAGAGAAAAAAAATATATGGCGTGTTGCGCTGTGTTGTGTGGTGTCGCGTCGCGTTGCATTGTGCTGTATTTTGTTGTGTTGTGTTGTGTTGTGCTGTGCTGTGCTGTGCTGTGCTGTGCTGTGCTGCGTTGCGTTGCGTTGCGTTGCGTTGCGTTGCGTTGCGTTGCGTTGCGTTGCGTTGCGTTGCGTTGCGTTGCGTTGCGTTGCATTGCGTTGTGTTGTGTGTGTCCCTCAGAAATGTCAAAGATAAATGGGTGTCAATTCAATTTTGGGAGCATGGCGTCGCTGGTTCATTTAAGGCATGCAGGGCCATATTGTGCAGTTGGGGGCGGCTGGCTGCTGGCAGGGTCCCCTATCTGGGGCGGCGGGCGGGCGGGCAGGCGGGCAGGCAGGCGGGCAGGCAGGCGGCCCATCCAGATGGCAGACAAATCCTGGTGGACTTCAAACAGATCCTCCAAGAGGTGGCAGACAGACAGGCAGACAGACAGACAGGCAGGCAGGCATGCAGGCAGGCAGGCAGGCAGGCAGACAGACAGACAGGCAGGCAGGCATGCAGGCAGGTAGGCAGACAGACAGGCAGGCAGGCAGACTGGCAGACAGTCAGACAGGCAGGCAGGCATGCAGGCAGGCAGACAGGCAGGCAGGCAGGCAGACAGACAGACAGACAGGCAGGCTGGCAGGCAGGCAGGCAGGCAGACAGTCAGACAGGCAGGCAGGCAGACAGACAGGCAGGCAGGCATGCAGGCAGGCAGACAGACAGGCAGGCAGGCAGACAGACAGACAGACAGGCAGGCAGGCAGGCAGGCAGGCAGGCAGACAGGCAGGCAGACAGGCAGACAGTCAGACAGGCATGCAGGCAGACAGGCAGACAGTCAGACAGGCAGGCAGGCAGGCAGGCAGACAGTCAGACAGGCAGACAGGCAGGCAGGCAGACAGGCAGGCAGACGGGCAGACAGTCAGACAGGCAGGCAGGCAGGCAGGCAGACAGGCAGGCAGACGGGCAGACAGTCAGACAGGCTTTTTGGGGCCATAGACAAAATATGAACATGGGGGCCTCAAAATTCCTTCTTTACACACGTACACAAAATAAGGGTAACCAATAGGTATGGAAGGAGCAAGGGTGCTGTTTTTAGTGTATATCTTTGATTACTTTACATTAGTGACAAATTGAGATCAGGCCTACTTTTTTGTGTGTTTATCACAACTGGTGGGACAGTTGGGGCCCCTGTGGAGGATAGATTTGCTCTGGGCCCTTGGCAATTGCCTAGGTTTGCCTAATGTAAAGCCCGCCTCTGCCCAGCCCAGCCCAGCCCAGCCGTGACACAGCCCAGCCATGACACAGCCCAGCCTAGTCCAGCTAGGGTTGCCAACTGTCAATGAAAAAAATACGGGACACTTCATCGTGCCGGGGGTCTGGGGGTCGTCCCCCAGAAAAATTAGCATTTCTTAGATGTAATTTCTTGCATTTTAACGTCCTGTGTCCCGTTTCAGTTCAATACGGAACCCGTACTTTTATCTCTAAATACAGGACGATTCCGTATTTCAAGGGACGGTTGGCAACCCTAAGTCCAGCCCTGACGCAGCCCAGCCCAGCCCATGATGCCCATCCCTGACACAGTGGGCCTTGCCAACGTTGTGTAGCATGCTAGGATGAGGAGTGGGCCTTGCCAACGTTGTGTAGCATGCTAGGGTGAGGAGTGGGCCTTGCCAACGTTGTGTAGCATGCTAGGATGAGGAGTGGGGATGGACTGTGAGGGAATGCATGTGTGGCTCAGTGCAGTGTGCGGTGTGGTGTGGTGTGGTGTGATGTGTGTGTCTACTGCTCAGTGTTGTGGTGTGTGGTGGTGTGGTGTGGTGTGGTGTGTGTCTGGTGCTTAGTGCAGGGTGTGTTGTTGTGTGTGCAGGGAAGCCGACAGGGTGCGGGACAAAGGGGAACGTTGTCCCGGGCCCAGGGCCAGTGGGGGCCCATTATTGGGCTCTGATTACATTGTAGGTATTTGGTGGGGGGGCCCTTTTGGATGACTTTGTCCTGGGCCCAGCCAAAGCTGTCAGCAGCCCTGGATGTGTGGTGTGGTGTGTGTTGTGGTGTCTGTTGCTCAGTGCAGTGTGTGTGTGTGTGTGTGTGTGTGTGTGTGTGCAGTATGTGTGGTGTGTGATGTGTGTTGTGGTGTCTGCTGCGTGCATCTGATTTATGAGGAGTGAAATACATCATGCCGTTTAGCATGGAGATGCAGAGGGGGCAGAGAGCAGACAGGGGGGGGGGGGAGTAGAGGAGGGGGCAAGAGAAGAGGGGAGGAGATGCGAGAGGGGCAGAGAGCAGAGGAGAGGAGAGGGGAAGAGAAGAGGGGAGTAGAGGAGGGAGGGGGCAAGACATCAAATCTGTAGAGGAGGGGGGGGGGGGGGGTGCACGTCATTGCATTTGATTAAAACACACAGGACAGGACATGTTCATACATACCCAGAACAAACAATATCACCACTATATTAAAACCATTCTTCCTTCCAATTACTACTTACTTTTTGTTCTGTTGGTAGTCTGAAATATTTTAAATATCTATTCTTGGTAAAGTGTTCTCGAAAATAAAATTAGCATATTAAAATGAACTAACTTGGACCTGACGTAGGGTTGTCAGGACAGGGATGTCTTTGGATTTTAATTGAAGGACTATGAGGCAAAGGTTAAATGACCCTGAATTTGTATTTTTATCCCAAAACCACTTTTTTTGGGACATTTTAAAAAATTTGTTAGATAATTATTTCTCTCACATAAAAAATAACGCAAATTGTAAGAAGCTACGTTTTTCTCTGGCATAAAGCATCAACACCCGTCCCCAAAATAGAATCTCTGCTTCCTGATATAAACAAAACTGAGTGAATGGCGCTTTGATAGATCTGGCAGATCAGGTCTGACAGCACTGCCGATTTATACCTGGGGTCATAGGGGTCAGGGAAAAGGGATATTAGAAAATTTAGGGAGCATTTTATTTCTGAAGTTTGATGTCAAAAACCATCATAGAGTAATGCTGCCTTTGATTTCACTTGGCATGATTGCACCATGATGGTTTTGGAGAAAGAAATGGAGCTTAGCTGTCTTTTTTTTCTTGTTCCTCCCCCTTGTCTGTTCTTTAAGGTGGTGTGTTCTTGCGTTGTGTGATTGGTCCTTCATAAAAAATCAGCTGACAGGACTGTGAATACACAAACAAATTGATTGCTGCCACAGCAGTGCTAGGCCCCAGGGTCCTCTTAAGTCACTCGGCCCTACACTGAACTTTATTGTCCCTTTTCAAGGGACGTCCTTAAAGTAATAAAGCTGCCATTACGCACTTAAAGGCACATATTACGGCGCTGCGATGTAAAACCGGCAGTACACATCACATCGTCTGCTGAGGTACCACAGTTCTAAACTGTGATAATTGTCATAATATGTCACTAACTGTGGAGTTACCCCCCTTCATAAACAGATGACAGAAGTGTTATTTAAACAAATGATTTATGCTATATGAGTTAGGGCAGCGTTTCTCAAACTTTTTCCCCTGTGCATCCCCTTGTACATTTCAGTGTGGTTCACGCACCCCCTATGCGAATATTGCTGCACATTATACAGAGTAATTTTGGGGAGTCCTCATTTCCAATATAATTGACATTTTTTTCTGTCTTCATTACAATGGAACTTGTTACATGACAAGTCTAGTTATAAATTACACTTCAGATGGACCCTTCCAGCACACAATTCACCAAACACTTAAAAACTACTTAATGTTCATTAATGCAGTAGAAAAATACACATATCCGCCATTGCCCAATTCCGCTCGCGCACCCCCTTGTAGCAGGCCACGCACCCCAGTTTGGGAAACCCTGAGTTAGAGCATCCACCCAGTGAACAGGTGTGGGACTTGGAGCTGCACCCTGACCTGAAATTCAGGGATTCCTCCAAGGTGAGCTGGCCTCTAAAATAAATATTTGGAAAAAAAATGGTCCCATGAAATCATCATAATATGCAATTTTGTTTCTCCAATTTTCATGGAAGATTTCTGGCATGTCAGAATGTCTTGGTCAGCTGAGAGGAAAAATAGATGAGAGGAAATATAGATGAGAATAATTGATAATGTCAATATCTTTGATTCTGATGGAATGATTTTATTTATGGAGGCATACACTTTTCCGCGATACAATTTCCAAATATACTCCATACAGTACCATAAAAGAGAGAGAGAGAAGCACAGAGAGAGAGAGAGAGAGAGAGAGAGAGAGAGAGAGAGAGAGAGAGAGAGAGAGAGAGAGAGAGAGAGAGAGAGAGATACTTACTCATGAATCCTAATGAATCCATTTCCAGACATTTCCATTCCACCATAAACTGACACTCCAAGCCAATGCCAACTCCCTTTACAGCGCATCTCTGGGAAACTCTGAAAGTACCGTATGCAGTAGGCCACTGTAGTGGATACACATCTACTTGCAGTGTCAGCATTTTCCCTCAAACATCCACCCTGCTGTATCCTAAATGTAGATCCACAGCACTGGTGACTGACAATAGTGTATTTTATTTTCTGGTGGGGAGGGCTGGCGGAGCTGGACTATGTGGCGCCTCGCCTCGCCTCGCCTCGCCTCGCCGGCATGGCATTTTAGGGCTGTATGTAATTGAACTCTCACCTGTATAAGTAGTGACTCTGTTAGGTGGCCACTTCTGCGACAGGGCTGCTCGATGGAATTAATAATCAAATCACACTGGGATTCAACCCATGACAGAGCTCGACGGTCGAGGCACTCCTCTCCTCTTCTCTTCTCTCCTCTCCTCTCCTCTCCTTTCCTCTCCTCTCCTCTCCTGTCCCCTCTCCTCTCCTCTCCTCTCCTCTCCTCTCCTCTCCTCTCCTCTCCTCTCATCCTCTCTCCTCTCCTCTCCTCTGCCCTCCACGCCTCTCCTCCTCTCTCCTCTCCTCTCCTCTCCTCTCCTCTCCTCTCCTCTCCTGTCCTCTCCTCATTTCTCCAGCCCCGGTGCAGAGGAGTGACCCGGGAGGTGTTAACTCACATCATTTACAGTATTGTTCCTGAATTATTTATGGCACACTTCTCTCTCTCTCCCCACAGTGGGGAAATCAATGCAGGTGGTCAGTCATGTTATTTGGGCCTCCATCCTCCTCCTCCCTTCTCCCTCCTCCTCCCTCCTCCATCCTCCCTCCTCCATCCTCCCTCCTCCCTCCTCCATCCTCCATCCTCTCTCCTCCTCCCTCCTCCATCCTCCCTCCTCCTCCATCCTCCATCCTCCCTCCTCCATCCTCCATCCTCCCTCCTCCCTCCTCCCTCCTCCCTCCTCCATCCTCCATCCTCCATCCTCTCTCCTCCTCCCTCCTCCATCCTCCATCCTCCATCCTCCATCCTCCTCCCTCCTCCCTCCATCCTCCATCCTCCCTCCTCCCTCCTCCCTTCTCCCTCCCTCCTCCATCCTCCCTCCTCCCTCCTCCTCCCTCCTCCATCCTCCCTCCTCCTCCCTCCTCCCTCCTCCCTCCTCCTCCTCAATCCTCCTCCTCCCCACTCCTCCTCACTCCTCCTCCCTCCTCCCTCCCTCCTCCCTCCTTCCTCCCTTCCTCCCTCCTCCCTCCTCCTCCCTCCTCCCTCCTCCCTCCTCCCTCCTCCCTCAATACCTCCTCCCTCCTCCCTCCTCCCTCGTTCCTCCTCCCTCAATACCTCCTCCCTCCTCCCTCCTCCCTCGTTCCTCCTCCCTCAATACCTCCTCCCTCCTCCCTCCTCCCTCCTCCCTCCTCCTCCATCCTCCCTCCTCCATCCTCCATCCCTCCTCCTCCCTCCTCCCTCCTCCTCCTCCTCCCTCCTCCCTCCTCCTCCTCCTCCCTTCTCCTCCTCCTCCATCCTCCCTTCTCCTCCTCCATCCTCCCTCCTCCCTCCATCCTCCATCCTCCCTCCTCCTCCATCCTCCCTCCTTCAGTAAATAAAAGCCTGTAATGAACTCAGTCTTGTATTTTTTTTAACCGGTTTACACTACTGAAATGAAATTGACAACAACAAAAACCACTAATGAAGTATACAGTACAAGGCACATGATCTCAAGATCTCAATCTCAATATGATTCTCAATTGAAGTTCCGCTGGTTTCTGTAGATAGCAGATAGCATCTATTGAGCTTCTAAGGAAACAGACTGTGTGTGTGTGTGTGTGTGTGTGTGTGTGTGTGTGTGTGTGTGTGTGTGTGTGTGTGTGTGTGTGTGTGTGTGTGTGTGTGTGTGTGTGTGTGTGTGTGTGTGTGTGTGTGTGTGTGTGTATGTCATGTCTGTGTGTGTGTGTGTGTGTCTGTGTGTGTCTGTGTGTGTGGGTGTGTGTCTGTGTGTGTGGGTGTGTGTCTGTGTGTCTGTGTGTTGTGTGTGTGTGTGTGTGTGTGTGTGTGTGTGTGTGTGTGTGTGTGTGTGTGTGTGTGTGTGTGTGTGTGTGTGTGTGTGTGTGTGTGTGTGTGTGAGTGTGTGTGTGTATGTCATGTCTGTGTGTGTGTGTGTGTGTGTGTGTGTGTGTGTGTGTGTGTGTGTGTGTGTGTGTGTGTGTGTGCGTGCGTGCGTGCGTGCGCGCGTGTGTGTGTGCGTGTGTGTGTGTGTGTGTGTGTGTGTGCGTGCGTGCGTGCGTGCGTGCGTGCGTGCGTGCGTGCGTGCGTGCGTGTGTGTGTGTGTGTGTGTGAGTGCGTGCGTGCGTGCGTGCGTGCGTGCGTGCGTGCGTGCGTGCGTGCGTGCGTGCGTGCGTGCGTGCGTGCGTGTGTGTGTGTGTGTGTGTGTGTGTGGAGGGGAGGGGGAGCGTTTGGTTGGTCAGCCCTTCACTGGTCTCCTTCCGTTCAGCCTCATTAGGACGAGCATGCATATTGATGAACAGGCAGCATGCAGCACGGCGCTGTGTGTGTGTGTGCGTGTGTGTGTGTGTGTGTGTGCGTGCGTGCCAGCGTGTGTGTG
The DNA here is from genome assembly GCF_034702125.1 of Engraulis encrasicolus. Classification (NCBI taxonomy): domain Eukaryota; kingdom Metazoa; phylum Chordata; class Actinopteri; order Clupeiformes; family Engraulidae; genus Engraulis; species Engraulis encrasicolus. Next base: position 52,677,636 of record NC_085873.1, on the reverse strand, counting down.
CGTGCGTGCGTGCGTGCGTGCGTGCGTGCGTGCGTGCGTGCGTGCGTGCGTGCGTGTGTGTGTGTGTGTGTGTGCACGGGCCAGCCCACTCGTAAGACAGGTTAATGAATATGGCTAAAGGGGTTCATGGGAAATTACTCACATTTGCAACTGAGAGCGCAGGTGATTAGATCTGTCTTTGATTTCCAAGATACCACCTAATGCTGGTGGAAAACATCGCCTGCATGTCCGCTCTGGACGGTGCGGTGGGCAGATATGTTCGCTTTTTTAAGTCATGAAGTATATGTTCTCTTTTTTTAATTCATGGGGAGTATGCCCCAAGCACTCATAGAATGTTTCTGCTCATCAAGCAAATTTTGGCATGCCGTATAACATCATTCTCTAATTATGAAAATATCACTCGGTAATTCGGTAACTTTAACATATTCTCCCTTTTTTGATCCCACTGAACATGGTTGAATTATGTTAGACAGCCTGTAGTTGACTTATCACCTGCAGTGATCCAGCTCTCGCCTCCCTCCCTCTCAGCAGGTCGTAACTGTAGAATCCCTTTGCTCTCCTCACTCTGACTCTCCTGGTCTCAATGAACGAGCCGGGTAATCAGAGATAAACTAAAGGTGCACTGTGTAAGATTTTTTAATTGTTTATTTCCAGAATTCATGCTGCCCATTTACAGATGTTACCTTTTTCACAAATATTTACCACCACCATCTAATTCTAAGCATTCATTATGACAGGGAAAATTGAATTTTTTATACACGAAAAGGGGGATCTTCTCCATGGTCTGCCATTTTCAATTTTCAGAAATAGACATTTTTAGCTTCAAAACTTACTGAGACTGCAGAATCCTTTTGGTCTTCCGCATAAAAGCATGCGTTATGAACTGCTACTTTTTGAAAAATAAAACAATGTTCACATTAACCTAAAATCTTGTTATTGAAGACGGTGTCAAGGCATACAAAAGTATTCCAAACATTTCACAGCCTGTTTCTGGTGGTGGCACACATTTCATATTCCATTGGTGTTATAATGTTTCAGGACTTTGGCTTTGAATTTGAAAACTTTTTCATTTTGTTTCATCTACCACAATACACACGAAAGACGGAAATAATATCTTTCCTGAAAAGACAAACGCCATACTTTATCTCATCATCAAAATATGAGTATCCATGGAAGGAAACTTCCACCCTCAGTCAAAAAAGCGTGTTTGTTTGGTGGCGTGTAACAACGGGCTAATATTAAAAAGCACTCTTTAAGCCAATAATAAAAAGCACTCTTTAAGCCAATAATAAAAAGCAGTCTTTAAGCCAATAATAAAAAGCAGTCTTTAAGTCAAACAATTGGAGTTGCCGGTGAGGAGAAGGCAATAAAATCCATGCAAATGCGAACCAAACCAGGATCTCTGGCAGTACCCTCCTCTAGCTGGTGACCTTTAGGATCATGATGAAAAACAAATGTCAAGTGTCTAAGAGGGAGGACTGTTGTGGGCTTTGCAGGGGATTTGGGCTGTTGTCTGATAGCAGGCCACATTAATTCAGGAACCCCGTCAATATCTCCCTGAAAACAGCGAGTTTGCACACCAACCCTGTTTAGCATTTATTTAGAAAAGCATTAATTATGATCACCTTCATGGCCTTTTTTGCTTTGTTTTGTTTTTTCTGTTTTTTTTATGGATGTGATCTAGAGGTATATAGTGCATACCTATTTTATATCACCCCAAATAAAAACATGTCCACACTACTTTTAATTTAAAAGAATGATCTTTACTTGTGGCATTATAAACGTATCTGTAGTGACTCACTCCCATCTACTACAGTCTGTAGTTATTAAAGTATCTGTAGTGGATGGAAGTGAGTGAGTCGTGAGTCGCTGACCAGCCTTTTTTGTAACATCTAAACTTCATTTCATCCATTTTCCGTCGCCATATTTCAAAACAACTGATGGTCTTCATATCCAGGTCTACGGAGAATAGGGAGGGGGATATAAATAAATGGCGAACAGCAAATAAAACGCTGCCTGAAAGATGGATTCCCTTTCTGGGTCAAAAGTGCTCTATAGTCATTCTACATTTCATAAAGCACTTTACTCCCCCGCCACCCTGCTGTGAGTCTGATCAAACTGATCATCCGATACGGACTATCTATCTGAGCCGGAGCTCAAACGGATACCTCATTTGTAATGAACGAGGAGAGACAGATGTTTGGGAGATGATGGAGGAAAGCTGTCAGCTGCTGGATTGTCCATGCATTTCCTTCACGCGTCAAACTCTGAACGCACGCGGGTGACAGACAGACGAGGGCTGCATGGGTAGATGTTGGGGAAAGGACAATATCCAAACGCAGAAACTAGCGCTTACACTGAGGTAGAACTGCATGGAACGCCACACAATGTGAACATTTTACACACAGTACTGTACAACAAACAAAAACACACTATAGTCTCTGTGGACCCCGCAGGCTGTAAACTACAATGTGACAAGTTTGGCTACATTAACACAGGGGGGGTCTCGTTCTGAAGGACATCTATAAACAAAATATTTAAACAAAGACCGAGGATTCCATGCCCCTGTCCGTCCCTCAACATGGCCAGGAAGGAAGCTGTGTTTGTATTTCCCTCGGAGCAAAGGTCATGTGACCCGGCGTTATGAGCCATGGAAAGCCTGCCATTTAGGGCCAACGGATCCGATATTTGTATAGATCTTGGACATGGTTACGCAGCGCTGCAGTTGTTTTTCCTCTGGAAGATTAAAAATGTCCGAGCTGCTTGTTTTCAAGGATCTGCTTGCCTATTCACCCGTGAACTAAAGTTCTCTCACACATGGCCGTTGACCTTCATGGACACACATGTTCCTGTTTTTCTTCCGTTGCTTTTCTTCACTATTCATCCTTTTTTTTTTACACCTTTGCATTCATAGAAATTTAACTAACTACACTCTGAGGAAGAAGCAATCTTTGTTTTTTTGTTTTTGTTTTGTTTTTTTGTAGGAATTACAAAAGTTTGATTTGGGCTAAGTGTTGAGATTTTGATTCAGTCCTCCACCACGCTACTCTATCCATGCCCCACTTCTGTCAACACCAGTCAGACGCCATCCGCCAGCAAACTCCCCGAGATGGATAGTGGAACAGTGGAAATGTGTCCACACACAATTGTACCGTGGAGGAGAGGAGAGGAGAGGAGAGGAGAAGAGAGGAGAGGAGAGGAGAGGAGAGGAGAGGGGAGAGGAGAGGAGAGGAGAGGAGAGGAGAAGAGAGGAGAGGAGAGGAGAGGAGAGGAAAAAATGTAGGAGAAGCAACATTACAAATGAGTTCACTCACATATACTATATACCAGAGCTGGACTGGCCATCTGGCGTAGCGGGCATTTCCCGGTGGGCCCTGCACCCTCGTGGGCCCCTATTTTCAGAAATGTAAAAAAATAAATTGAAAAAAATTCATTTTTGAAAATAGGGGCCCACAAGGGTGCGGGGCCCACCGGTGAGTCAGTTCTGACGTTAATTATGAGGGGCCCCACTAAGCCAAAAGTGCCCGGGCCCTTATTTCTCCCCCAGTCCAACTCTGCCCAATACAGTAGTTGAGCACTAACCTGCACCCCCGTCTCACCCCCAACCTCCCTCCCTCCCTCCCTCCCCGTGTCTGGCCTGTTATTGTTTGGAGAGCCCAAGATGACAAGATTGATGCTGGCCTGTAAATCACCGCGGCTCCGTCAGGCACTGGCAACAGCCATCAGTGGACCTTTCCCCATCACATATCTATCATACCCCACAATAGAGATTAATAGGAGAGGAGGGGGGCCCTATTCTTGGATTTGTTGAGGCCAGTTGCTTCTTGACCTCCGGTAAATAATTAGATCTCTTTGAGATTCCATTGCTCTGTGACAGCTGACCGGGGCTACATCTCCAAAAAAAAAAAAAAAAAACCCACATAAAACAATAAATAACTCCTGTGTTCAAATTGTTGGCAGTATGATGGTTTAAAAGTAACAAAAAACATCTTATTTGTACCAATACTGTACTACAAAAGACATCTTGTGTATTGACACGCTACGTAGTATGATAACAATAAATAATCCAGATGTCGACAGCAGTCATGTCAGAAGGCAATGGTGCAGACAACATCATGTTTGTGTTGGAAATGGAGGTAGTATGAATTCAGGTAAACAGTATTGGGCCACTTTGGGCCATTCACTTAAATGCAAAAATGAGGCCCAATTTACCTGAATTCACCATATAAAAGCATTTTTTAATCTTTATGTCAAGTCAATTTGGTTTTATTGTCAATTTCTTTACATGCACTGGTCATACAAAGGATTGAAATTACGTTTCTTACTTTCCCATGCAGATATAGACATGGACTTTACGTGTGGACATAGGCAATTCCTAGATATACAGTACACATACATTACACCTAGAGTACTTATACAATACCCTTACATACAGTGCAGACTGGGCAACAGCAGACATACATAGTTCAGGTTCAGGAGGACAGATGCTGAGGCACTCAAGGTTGCAATTTTTTTTAACTTTTTTATTTGGCAACAATGTTGTAAGAGGTATTGTTGTGCATTTCCAGTTTTATGTACAATATTCTGCTTGAAATGGCTAGGAGCCTGATAATGGGCAACGCTCGGCTGGTGTATCATTTAGTAGCACAAACAGCAGAACAGTTATGAGGAAAACCGCTCCATTGTTTAACAAGACAGAAAACATCCTTCTCAAAAGCCGGAATCTTGTTAAACATGAATAGCTTAACTCTTCCATCATGTTAAATAAAGCAGAGAGCATTATTATATTTTTGTAGATGTTCTGCTTTGTTTTGTTTTGTTTTGTTTTGTTTTGTTTTGTTTGTGTGTTTGCTCTGTGTATATCATCCCATCTCCAGACTGTAATCTGCATTAGAAAGTGAAGTGCTAATTGGCTGGTAAGGTTCCATTCTTCATGCAATTAATCACAAAAGGCAACTTTCATTATGGTTGCCTTGTTAAAAGGTATTAGAATATTGCTGCTATAACCGTTTGTTACTGTACAGAGAGATGTACCACAGAGCAAAAAAAATATTATCAAAGCCCGAAGCCCCAGGGCCTTGCAGTTATTTTTATTTTCCCATAATTGAGTTGTTATATGGCTATATGGGGCATGGTTTTCCTTCAGACCATCCCCTTAACATTTTAACGCAGACAGTAGTGATCTGATTAGTTCAACTTTCCAGGTTTACACTTGATAGTGGGCGATAGGGCACGCGGTAGTAATGATCTTTAAAGGTTAATGAGATTGAACCTTTTTGGATACGTTTGTACCATATTCGTCAGAAAAGGGCTATGCAGCGGCAGGATTTTAAAAACTCGCTAAATGAAGCAGCCAATTAGATGGCACTTTGGTCAAAAGACAATGATCTTAAACCATAACGAACCCCCACCTCCAACCACTACCCACCCCCACCAAAAACACCCAATTCTATTGAATAGGGGGTTAGCCTAGATTCTCCTCCTCTATTCTTCACTGGTGAGACATTGGGGTAAAAGCACAGAGCGCTGCTGCATAGTAGTGGTGGTAGTGGTTGGGCAATTAAAGGCAATCCTCTTGCCATTCATTAGACTCCTTTATTTCCCGCTGCTTGATCATCCTTTGGAGTATTGTCAGGGTGAATTGGTTAAGTATTAGGGAGATGATGGATGATGAAGGCTAGGGGGAGAAAGTTTCCGTGCTGCCTGCCTGCCTGCCTGCCTGCCTGCCTGCCTGCCTGCCTGCCTGCCTGCCTGCCTGCCTGCCCGCCTGCCTGCCTGCCTGCCTGCCTGCCTGCCTGCCTGCCTGCCTGCCTGTCTGCCTGCCTGCCTGCCTGCCTGTCTGCCTGCCTGCCTGTCTGCCTGCCTGCCTGCCTGCCTGCCTGCCTGCCTGCCTGCCTGCCTGCCTGCCTGCCTGCCTGCGTTGCAGATGCTATGTGTGGGCTGGGGTGTATGGGGGGTGGAGTGGGGCTTTAGGGAGAGAAGAGGCGGCCGTAGAGGGTGGGAGAACATTTATTCATGTTTTTACCCCCCAACCACCCAGACGTGTCTTCTCATTTGCCGTTTCCTTTACCAAATATGGCTTTCATTAAGGGTTGAACAATCCAACTTGACTGAAAAATATTTCATGAACAAGCGAATACAAGTTTGTTGTGAAATATTGAGAAATTGGAAAACGGCACATTCAAAATTATTGACATCAATCATTGCCGTGATAAAGGACAAGCAGGCGCAGATTGGCAATTTGTCATTATTTATTTTACTTCAGTCACTACTGCAAAACTGCTAAATTATATAGTAAGGTAAGTTATAGCCTTATTGAAATGGAGGTTGATATTTTCGAGATTAACGGTTATCATTTAGATACAGGTGTGTCCTCCAAACGAAGGTGTTTCAATTCCAGTAATGCCACAATAAAGCCAATAAAAAATATTGTTATTGTGCTTCAGGTTCATACAATTATCCAGTTAGTGCGAACATTAGGTACAATTTCAAGTCCTGATGAAGTTATATGACGCTCATTCAATAGTTAATGATCCCTTTCTGTCTTAGTGTGTGGGTTTGCATCAAACTGTCCAAAACAGAATATATTTATCCTCTGTGTTTTAGACAGTTCATGTGTGATTTATGTACAATGTGTACTTCTCAAACATTCATCCATCGGCCACATTAGTGTGTGGATTCCATTCCTTTGATTCCTAGCATTCTTCAAAAAACAAACTGAAAATCCAACAGACTGGACAAGTTTCACAACTCTTAACTTTCTTTTCTTTTACTTTGGAAAGACTCTGCTGCCATGCAGGCTGTTGTGTTGTGTTGAATGAGCTTTGGGGCTGATTATTACTTAACGTGGCCGCTCTCAAAGTGTGGGAACCGTCATCAGCGGAGACTGGAAGACGCCATGTTGGTTCCCTTATGTACGCTTCATACTTGGCTCTCTGTCGTTCACACTCTCCTTGGCTCTTCACCGTCTTTTCTGCTGACTGGCGTTGGTTTGGTGTGTCTTTGGGAGAATTGTCAGAGATTAATTGCCATTAATGAATAGGAGTGAAATAAAAACATGGAATGGGAAATTAACATAGTTGGCATATTTGCTTTGCCACACTGAGTCTGCTGTCAATAAATAGGCCTATACGTTCAGGTCCTACTGAAGCTCCTGCTGTTCTCCAACACAGAACATGCACTGTTTCAGTTTTTATTTTTTTGGTCAAAAAGAAAAAAAAATCCTACTTTGTGACTGACACACACTGTACCGTATATCCAGGCAGACAAGTATTTCTTCTTTCGCTGATCTCTGACTGCGCGTGTTAAGAACACATTAAATGGGTAATGTTGAGATGGCCATACTTGATTAAAAAAAAAAAACACAGCGCACAGTAAATGGCATCCACCCAGTTTTGAAGAGCGATGGCTATCCTGTCTCCATTCCAGGAAGTGACGTCAAAGACGATGGGCTTGTGTTATAATGGTCAGTAGAATAAATTATCAGCAGAATAGTATAGTAAAATAATATAGTGTACAGTATATAGTATAGTATAGCATAGTATAGTATAGTATAGTATAGCATAGCATAGCATAGCATAGCATAGCATAGCATAGTATAGTATAGTATAGTATAGTAGCCTATATAGTATATTATAGTAAAGTTTTATAGTATAGTGTAGTATAGTATAGTATAGCATAGTATAGTATAGTATAGTATAGCATAGTATAGTATAGTATAGCATAGTATAGTATAGTATAGCATAGCTTAGCTTAGCATAGCATAGCATAGTATAGTATAGTATAGCATAGTATAGTATAGTATAGCATAGTATAGTATAGTATAGTATAGTATAGTATAGCATAGTATAGCATAGCATAGTATAGTATAGTATAGTATAGCATAGTATAGCATAGTATAGTATAGCATAGCATAGCATAGTATAGTATAGTATAGTATAGCATAGTATAGTATAGTATAGCTTAGCTTAGCATAGCATAGCATAGTATAGTATAGTATAGTATAGCATAGCATAGTATAGTATAGTATAGCATAGCATAGTATAGTATAGCATAGTATAGTATAGCATAGTATAGTATAGTATAGTATAGCATAGTATAGTATAGCATAGTATAGTATAGCATAGCATAGCATAGCATAGCATAGCATAGTATAGTATAGTAGAGAATAAAGACAAACAGGGAGAGGATGAAGGCTGGATAGCTGGATATATCTTGTAATTAAAAGACTGTTTACTATGTTGTAACCCAGGGAGGCTTCTCCACACATTATCAGTAGAGGAGCTTAAAGACAAAGGGGGCCTTGTGTGGTGTGAAGTGGGGAGAGGACCGGAGGAGAGGAGAGGAGAGGAGAGGAGAGGAGAGGAGATTAGAGGAGAGGGGAGAGGAGAGGAGAGTAGAGGAGAGGAGAGGAGTGGAGCGTAGAGGAGAGGAGAGGAGAGGAGAGGAGAGGAGAGGAGCGTAGGGGAGAGGAGAGGAGTGTAGCGTAGAGGAGAGGAGAGGAGAGGAGGAGAGGAGTGGAGCGTAGAGGAGAGGAGAGGAGAGGAGTGGAGTGTAGGGGAGAGGAGAGGAGAGGAGGAGTGGAGTGGAGAGGAGAGGAGAGGAGAGGAGAGGAGAGGAGAGGATAGAGAGGAGAGGAGAGGATAGAGAGGAGAGGAGAGGAGAGGAGAGGAGGGGAGGGGAGAGGAGAGGAGGACTGGAGTGTAGAGGAGAGGAGAGGAGAGGAGATGAGAGGAATGGAGCGTAGGGGAGAGGAGAGGAGAGGAGAGGAGAGGAGGAGTGGAGTGTAGAGGAGAGGAGAGGAGAGGAGTGGAGTGTAGGGGAGAGGAGAGGAGAGGAGGAGTGGAGTGGAGAGGAGAGGAGAGGAGAGGAGTGGAGAGGAGAGGAGAGGAGAGGAGAGGACAGGAGAGGAGAGGAGAGGGGGATAGAGGGGAGTGGAGGAGGGGGAGAGGAGAGGAGAGGAGAGGAGAGGAGAGGAGAGGAGAGGAGATGGGGAGTGGAGCGTAGGGGAGGAGAGGAGTGGAGCGTAGAGGAGAGGAGAGGAGAGGATAGAGAGGAGAGGAGAGGAGAGGAGAGGAGAGGAGAGGAGGGAGCGTAGGGGAGAGGAGAGGAGAGGAGGAGTGGAGTGTAGAGGAGAGGAGAGGAGAGGAGAGGAGAGGAGCATGGGAGAGGAGAGGAGAGGAGAGGAGAGGTGAGGAGAGGAGAGAAGAGAGGAGAGGAGAGGAGAGGAGAGGAGAGGAAAGCAGAGGAGAGGAGAGGAGAGGAGAGGAGCGTAGGAGAGAGGAGCGTAGGAGAGAGGAGAGGAGATGAGAGGAGGAGAGGAGGAGAGGAGGAGAGGAGGAGCGTAGGAGAGAGGAGAGGAGAGGAGAGGAGAGGAGAGGAGAGGAGTGTAGGGGAGAGGAGAGGAGAGGAGAGGAGAGGAGAGGAGAGGAGAGGAGAGGAGAGGAGAGGAGAGGAGAGGAGAGGAGTGTAGGGGAGAGGAGAGGAGAGGAGCGTAGGAGAGAGGAGCGTAGGAGAGAGGAGCGTAGGAGAGAGGAGAGGGCTTTACATGCTGTTGGCTGCTTGGTCTGGGGCAGCGTTGCCACAGGACGGCCGGGCTGGCTTGCCAGCTGTCTTCTGCCACTCACTGTGATTTGGGCGAAGCGGGCGGCGTGGTGGAGAGCAGGCACCGTGCCACAAAGCCGTAAGCCGCCTCTGCTCAGCTCAGCTCAGCTCATTCTTGTTACCTCTTTTGAAAGGAAGTCTGTTGACCTCAGATAGAGGGTGGAATTTAAAGGGAAATAAACGAGGGCTGGCATTTTATGCGATTGCGAGGACTTGACCCGTGCAATCCACGCTCTTTAAAATGCTATTGTCTTAAGGCACAGTGCTCTTGGTGCTCATCCTCTGTCCCCCTCCTCTCCTCCTCCCTCCTCCCTCCTCCCATCTCTCCCTTTTTTCATTCTCTTCACTTCATCCTCCCAGTCTTTCTCCTCTCACTCCAAAAACAACAAAAAAACCACAAATCTGTAAAACCAATCCAGCTCCAATACCAGTCACCACTGTGCACATTCTCGAGTTGTCCAAAGGGGTGGTGAGGAGGACAGCGGCTGAATTTGCTCAGCCCAGGACATCATGTTTCAGAGAAATGGGGGAGAAAAGAGAAGTAAACGAAAACTAACACAGCTGCCCATGCACTCCCTTTACCCATCAAGCAGCTAGCAGCTTAAAACCTCTGGCCATAGTCGGTCAAGCACACTCCACACTCCACACTCCACACCCCCCCAGCGGCACCTCGGGAGGGCAGAAAGGATCTGGTGCGTACCCAGCAAGACGCGCGCGTAGAGCAGAGCAGAGCAGGGGCACTTTCACATGCTCAGTCGCGGTGTGGGCCAGACAATAAAAAACAAAATGGAGAGGGGTGGGGGGTCTGTCTGGGCCGACTCCAGCGAGAGAGCAGCTGCGTCTGGGTTTCAGCGCTGCCAAGGAACGAACGGCTTCCGCTGCTAATTTGCACACAGAGCCCAAAACAGACCCTCCGAATTATTAACATGCAGTCCTTTTGTCAACGTTGGAGAGGGACAACTAAGAGAGAGAGGAGATCCAGATAACAAGACTCACATGCAGCTCTCTCCTCATAGTGGAAGGAAGATTATTTACTATATGTTTTCCCAAAATAACATTTATATTGTCTGCAGTTTTTGCATACAAATATTTAGATGAAGCAGATCTTTTATTATTTATTTTCATGAGGAAATATTTTGTTTGACCGCTGAATTCATTATGCTCATCAACATTCAGAAGCTATTGTATTTATACACACACACCTAAGAATCTCCATTTCAATTTATTTATTTTTTAAAGTTTACTGAACAAATACTTCTCAATAACAATCCCTGGTGAGTAAACAGCAACACAAAAGTGTGCAGTCAGATTATTTTCAACATCTATTTTGGTCATCAAAGAAACTGTGAATTACTGTAGTTGTTAAGAACTGAAACAGTTGTCCCAAAAGATTTACACCCCAAGGACTGGATCCAGTGCAAGCAAAACATCCCCATGCCTCCACCACCATAAATGACGTATTGAAAATAATTCTGTCCCACCAGGGGGATTTGTTCTGCGGAGAAGGGGACAAACAGTGGATTTTCTTTTCCATTTCCTTTCCTTAGTTTTTCCATCTCCCGTCCCAGCTATAGAGTGGCGGCGGCCATACGGAGGGATTTACTAGTTTGGCGCACACAAACTATATCTGTTTGTTCTGGCAGAGAGGATTTGGTGACAACCTGTGGTTATATTGCTATTTCAGTACAATAACAGTTGAGTTTTAATAGTCAGCCAGCAGCATTTGACTTTCCTCTTATTTCCATCTTCTATCAGGAAAACCACAAACACACACAACACACACATGATGTGATTTTATTTTTCTCCGTCTTCTTGGAGGAGGCCGCCGCAGCAGCATTTTTCTCATCGCTATCTTCCCACCGTCGTCGAGCCGGCTGTGTTGAGTTGCACACATGGTCAAGTCCTTCAATAAAAAGGGAGCTGCAGCGCACCCCAAGGGAGCCCAAGCTGGGTGGCTACAACCTTCAATTGAAAAAAAAAAGGAGACACTACACTTTTCTAGAAAGGGTTGAGGGAGAGAGAGAGAGAGAGCCTGGCAATGATTTGATTAATAAAAGTATGAAATTTACAGGCAGAGAATAATCTATAGATGTGATGGAGTGGAACATTTCTCATCAAACTGTGAAAATTTTCAGATCCCTAAAGAACACCAGCACGGCAAAGTTCCATCCGCCCAAAGATGGGGCTCTCTGGTACACAGACTTGATCTCAAAATGAGAAATTTGATGGCATACGCAGTGAGCGTCGCAAGCCTAATTTGAACATCTGAAAGTAGATTGAATGCCTCTATTCGTTTTGGATCATTTGAATGGCTTCAGACTGCCAATTTTGTCATGGTTTCTATTCCCCGGTGCATCACTCAAAAATTGATTTGAAATCTCAAATAATTAAAGGCAATGCCATTAGCTCATTCTTCATCATATTCGTTTCTTAGTTTTAAACCACTGTCTAGAATAGCAATGCTCCCTCTCTTCTCTCTTCTACCACCAGCCTTTCTATTCCTCATCAATCTGGACTGAAACCAAAATAGAGCGAATGCTTCAAAGAATAGTATCATTAAAACAAAACGAGAAAAATATTTACATCATAATGCAGGCAAAAGCATTAACTATCGTACAAAGAAGAAATATTTGAGATATTTCACAAAGAAATGCCACCATACTAACAACTGATGATCATGGGGTATAACTTAGCCAGTCAGTGAAAGCACTTGCCATTTTTCATTTTCTGAAGGCACTTGTGCATGTCGTTACTAATTGTGCAGACAGTAACAACAACAATGCTAAATATTCAAAAAGCCAGCAGTGAGAGTGGTTCATGTTTCATTCATCATGTAATCATATGCATTTTTATGGCGTCATGTGTATCAGTGTTGTGTGTATGTGGCAGCTATGTATGTCCAAGACAAATTTCCTTCGGGACCATTAAAAAGAATCTTGAATCTTGAATCTTGAGTATGGTTGCTCAGCCCAAGAATTCCATTGGATGCCACCAAATAGCATGATCATGGCTCATTATAACAAGGTGACCTTCATTTGAACTTTCCCCTGACGCTCTCTCCATACCCACCATCCTTCATGATTTAATCTGAACGTACAGTAACTGTGAACTACGGACATCATCATCATCATCATCATCATCATCATCATCATCATCATCATCATCATCATCATCACCATCATGCCAATCATATATTGTCCAAAAAGATGGTTGCGTTTGTGAAGTTTTTGACTGAGGAGTCCACACACTTAAAATCCTTTTTTCTTTGACTTTTTATTTATTCCCTGGTAGCTCTGCCATGGAATGCATTTTTTTAAAAAGATTTAAAAAAATTTAAAAAGATTTTAAGTTTGCAGACTCCTCACTCCAAAACTACCGTCAACCTTTGTCCTGCACCTAGTCCAGCCTGACCCATGTTAGAGTCCAGCGTGACCCAGGATAGAGTCCGCCCGCCCCAGGTTAGAATGCGGCTCGATACAGGTTAGAGTCCGGCCCGATACAGGGTAGAGTCCGGCCCGATACAGGATAGAGTCCGGCCCACCCCAGGGTAGAGACCATGCCGATACAGGTTAGAGTCCGGCCCAATACAGGATAGAGTCCGTCCCGCCCCAGGTTACAGTCTTCCCATCCCTCCTCATCTCTCTCTCCCACTGCTCTCATACTGTCCAATGAATAAAGGCATAAATTAAAAGAAATAGTGTTTGATTTAGGCCAGACTTTATGGTAGTGATTGATTTAGCTCCATATTGTAGGTTACTACAATTCAGAGAGATTGTTTGTTGTAGCCTGGTCCCGCCAATACTTCCTGGGATGCCGCTCAAAATATAGTATAGTTAGTCTGGCCAAGCCTACAATCTCAAATATTTCAAATATTCCCAGGATTTTTTATGGGTAAAGTTTTGACTTTGCATGTTTATGGGCAACCTGTGACATCATGCGTTCTGCCTGCACTGCATCACGGTGGACAGCTGCTGTGGACGTTTTTTTTTAAACACTATGACTCATAGCAGACAAATGATATCAGTTTGATAACAATAAAGTAAAAAAGATACATATCTACAGCATTTCAGCAACACAAGCGGTGAGACATCACTACTACCGCACTTCACCAGCGTTGTACAGCATGATGATTCAATGCTGCTTTTCTGCAGCAGTGAACAGAAGAGATTGCAAGTGTATGAGTGTGTGATCTTCCTGTAATGTAATACATTGGCAGTCTCCTTCTAGTTAGCACACTAGCGCGATGTTACTTTGAACAGAGACATGACACATATCGCAGCTCATTATAATAGGCCCACAGGCTGTGCGGAAAAAAGGAATTCACGTTTATCAGTAGGCCTAGACTTTCTATGGAGAGACACCTATACCTGTAATGCCTACTGTAAATGCTAATCCAATTAATTAAGGTGTGTCTCAACCAATGTCAGAATAAACTAGAAATGCACACAAAGAGTGCAGACCTCCGCCAAGGAAACTGTTTGATAGAACACTTGACTATGTTACACCCTATTTTTTCTTCCAAGTCTTTCTTCTTTTTGTGCAGTTAAAAAAAACTTGAATGTCAATATTCACCCTATCCCACAATGGTGAAGAATATTTAAAAAGGTTCTGGCTCCAGATCGTGATCCGGATCACTACCAAAATTTAATCACTGGTTCCTTTGGGCATTTCTAAAGTTTCATCCAAATCTGTTCATAACTTTTTGAGTTATCCTGCTGACAAACAGAGAGGCAAACAGACAGACCAAAGCAATGCGACCGAGATCATAATATCTTTGGAGGAGGTAATAACCGCAAGGATGGACATTAGACTTCACATGACTTTAATCATATGATTTGAAACATTTGTCATTGGTACATGCCATTGTTTAGTTGTGCACAAATTAAAAAATACATACAGTATATATGAAAATATCGAATAACAACCAATTCAAAGACCAGACACTTTGAGGGTCAGTTTTTACTGATTTCACTTTTCAGTTCCACCAACACCAAAACTGGTCACCAATATTGTGAGATGTGTTACTGCGTTCCTATGGCAGCTCTCTAGGTTTGTTTCAAGCCGAAACCAAAACAGAAAAAAAGGGCTCTAAAAAAGGAGATCATTGAATTCACAGCTTGGATTATTCTGGTGTCTGTAGTCATTAGTTGGTATGCCAGCTTGCTATCCGCCCAAAGACCTTGAGGATTCCCATTGAAATTCACTCATGCTACGCTACGCTACGCTAGGGCATGTGAAGCTAATTTATTTATTTATTTATTCATTCATTCATTCATTCTATAGTTGCTGAGAATAGGAACGCCTGTGTACAACAAGACCTGTAGCCCTCAAAAAATTCTCCAATGCCAAACCCGTCCTCACCCCAATGCCACATCATCGCCGGATTACAGACATCTGACAAGTGCATACGTATTTGCCCCCAGAGCTGTCAGAATGGTGAGGTGGAGGATCGGCTTGGTGTAATTGACAACGTGTTGAGATGCTGCTCGGCTAATCATTCCCGATCACTCCTCCCTCCCCTACCGTACCGTGCCAGACCCCACTAAGCCTCATGGACAATGGCTGCAGGGCAGAATGGGAAGGCTGCTGAATTGTAACAGTTTATCAGCTAGATGTGCACACAATTCACAGCCAAAGAGGAGTAATGCTCTCCCCATACCAATCACTGGAGAACTAAAAAGCCTAACCCTGTGGGCTTTGAGGAGACAGCCCATAATCAACATGTTATTATGGTGCCAGTCAAGTGTTATGGTGGGAATGGATTAAGAAGAAAGAAAGAAGAAAGCCCATTGGGAAACTCCAACTCCCATTGTCATTGTGACACAGCACTCCACAGCACACAAGTGAACACTGCACACTGCACACAACGAAATTGCATTTATGCCTCACCCGTGCAAGGGGGCAGCCCTCAGTGGCGCCCCATGGGGAGCAGTGCGGTGAGACGGTACCATGCTCAGGGCACCTCAGTCATGGAGGAGGATGGGGGAGAGCACTGGTTGATTACTCCCCCCACCAACCTGGCGGGTCGGGAGTCGAACCGGCAACCTCTGGGATGCAAGTCTGACGCCCTAACCGCTCACCCATGACTAAAGACAGTTCCCTCATATACATATTATAACATGAGGGGAACACTTTCAAAAACAGATATCAGGGTTTAAATCGTACTCATGTCATTTCCCCCCTATGTTCTTAATAGATATTAAAGCTGTATGTTGTTAATAAGGAAATCGCTGTGCTTTCAATTCATCCACACTTGGGCAGGAATTTACATTTACTGGGAAATGTATTATGTCTCTTCATTACACTATTTTATTGCGTTATGTTGCATCTGTGTTGGCATAGTGCAAGTGAGTTGAGGTACAAAGTGCTATACAGTAGTACACACTTCCCCCACTTGTCTCTTCATAAGAGGCAAGTTGGCAACACAAAAGCACTTCTCTCGTAAAAGGGTGCCTAGTCTATGCCATGCGATAGCCCTGTAAACCAGGAAATCATACAGCAAGAGAACTGTAGAAACTACTAGACTGTACGGGTACTGTAAGTGTAAACCAATGAGAACATGGATTGAAATCATATGCTACAGCAAGAGAACTGTAGAAACTACACTGTACGGGTAAGTGTAAACCAATCAGAACACAGATTGATGGACAATCCATGATAATGTGCTACCGAAGATGAAAATAAATATATTTTAGTTTGCCTAGCATTTATAAAGAACAGTGTAAAAGAAAAGTGTTAATTATTCATCATTTGTTTCCCCAGTTCCACAGACGCCTATGGCAGGGGTGTGTGTGTGGGGGTGGGGGGGGGCACAGACTCAGTCTCTCCTCACCTCCACATGCCTCTCCCCATAGGTGTGCACACATAGGGGCGAGGTGGTGCTTAAGCCCCTGCCACTTTGCCCTACTAAATGCCCTTTTTGAAAGTTTTTTTTTGTCACAATGTCAAAGCAAAAATAATGGCCCGATATAATATATATCCTCTGTAGCCTAGTACGGCAGCTAGAGGATCCATATGCCCCCAAGCCCCCTTCAGCACCTCCTCCCAAAATGTCTGTGCACGCCACTGCCTCTCCCCCACAACAATGAAGGGGGGGGGGGGGGGGGCTCGGAAGCTCCTCACCTCCCCATGCCTCTCCCCCACAACACTAAAGGGGTGGCGGGGGGGACCAGACTCGTCTCTCCTCACCTCCACATGCCTCTCCCCTGCCCGCAACACTCAAGTCTTTAATTTCTGCGTTAAGGTTCAGTAAGCAAATGCAAATGTGCTCAATGATTTGCACTGATAGATGATTCCTCCAGTTTAATATCATGGCTTGCTATTCTGGTCAAGAACTCCAATGCCTTTTGGAGCTAGGCACTAGCCAGCCAGCCAGCTCCTGGAGCAGATCTCTTAATAGCATACGTGATATTAGCATGTTTGCAAATGAGGAGCAAATTACCCAATAGTTCCCCAAAGATGAAATAACCTTCCCCTTCCCAAGAACCTGCATATGATGATGACGATGGCTCTGTTTGAAATCTAGCGCTATAGTATTCAATAAAACATGGCTTGGTTTAAGCAATTTGCTACAGTGTTGGCCACAATACGTAGAAGAAAATAAAAATAATTGTATTGCAAGTCATTACTCGGCTGCTATTATATTGATGTTATTATTTTTAAAACCGTGTTTTGCATTGAAATTGTTGCAGTGTGGGATTACTTGCCCATTTCAAATGCCAGCAATGACACCATAGCATATAAAACAAGAGGGATTAACGTCGGCTCACAAACGGTTTGCCAAATAGCCTCAGGTTAACATTTCCAAATGTGTTTCCAATAAGATCACACATGATGTGTAAGTAGTGTAAGTTGATACAAATGTTAGGTTTGGCCTAAAGAACTGCACCGGAGCAATAACACAGTAATCGTTGCACAGTTAGTGTTGAACCTCCTGAGTTTCATTTAAGATACCTCAATAATGCACTGGCTTGGTGTATAAAACACAACAGATGAGTGAATGCTGCACATGGTTCAGTTGTAAATATGGAGATTATTGGATGACCCAGAACTGATATTGTTGCTGTCACTGTTTGCTGTTATCTCAGTTAAGTTGACCCCCTATTCCATGTGGTGGCTCAAACATCTGGGGTGCCACTGGCCCTGACAAGACAAAGGGGCACTTTGGGGTGGGGGGTTGCCGTATATAAGCTCACCTTAGAAATTCCTCTGGGAGTCTCATCAAACCTCTGAATGGGGCTCCAATCTCTGTCTTTCTCTCCCTCTCTCTTTCTCTCTCTCTGTCTATCTATCTTGGGTAAACTGTATTTGATTTCACTGTATCATATGTAACCTACAGTAGCGTTGAGTTAAATGTAATGTTACCTTGCAGTTGATAATTAAATTGCCATAACACATTCATTCATTTGCATCTCCTCATCTGTATCATGCCATTTGCCTTTCCTGTGTCTTAAGTTAAGTTAACACTGCTTCTGTTTCAGTCGTTGGTTAGGAATAAAGTGGAGGGAAAAGTTATATTATACTTTTACACAGTCAAGGCCACAGCACAATAGAGGATGGTAGACAATGTCAATATAACAGTTTGCGAGTAAAGGCCGCAGCCAGATATCCCTGCTGATAAACAAAATGGCTCCTCATCATGGAACGTTACAATAGCCAATCAGAATAGCCATTTGTCTTCTAATAACCATAACATGTGATAAAAAATAGTAGCATTATTATAATAATTAGTAGAAGGTAATGAAACTCATTGCAGGTTATGTTTAGATGTCTCACAGCCACCTATACAAGCCAGTTTGCTGTTTATGGATTTTGAATAATGAGATCAGTTTGAGAATATGGAAGTTCACTCATTTTAAAAAGGCATTTGTGACATTAAAAGGTAAAGGGGAAATCTGTAAAATAGCTCTGAATGTGTCCCTTCAATAAGTTATTAAGCACAGTATTTCCTTGGCATGCAGTATCAAGAAAAGACAAAATCACTTGATACTGCGATAACTTAACAATCAGGCTATAACGGGGTAAATGTGCGCAATTACAAGTTGAAGTGCTATTTTACAAATAAAATGTTTTTTTCCCCCCCTATCTACTGCTAAGCTGTCCACCATGACGTAGGCTATAGTATTAAGATATTTAACTTTGTGGTATGACTGATGATAATTACGGCACAGATACATATTTGTTTCTAGGCAGACATTGGTCTTAAACCTGAATTTAGAATCTAATGAGGTAAATTCTGCCCATCCTAAACCAGCGGGCCTTGTTGTTCAACATTCCCTCCCAACACGCCGCCAATATTGCTGAGCTACACTGACTTTAAACCTCCACTAGTATTGCTGAGCTATACCAACTTTAAACCTCCACTAGACAAAAAAAAGAGCTTACAACAGCAAACCAACTAATGCTCTGTTGGACGGTTTGTTTTCTCAGCAAAGGTAATCAGGTATTGTGGGACTATGTGTATGTGGGAACATAGCTCAAGATCAGACCGGCACTTTGATGCTGTACTCTACTTGTATCGTATGTACTCCGAAATATGGAGAATTGCAAACAGGGCAAGCCGCTGTAATTACACTTACAGTGAGACGCTCACATACAGTGAGACGCGTAAATAGATTTTTGGATTTTAGATTTTTAGAATTGGATTTTCAAGTCAAGTCAAGTGTACTTTATTGTCAAAAATCTATGTAAGAGGAAGTTTGATTTTTTTTCTCACGGCGAAAACACTATGTTCTACTATGAATTGCAAGCATCACATCTGGAATCAGGAAAGAATGACGAAAATGCCTACTATGTATACATATGGTAGTAAGTCTGCCAAGGAGCATGGCCATAGAAAACCAGGTGATATGTAACAAACACATAAGACTTTTATCACATCTTACTGTGGTGATATGTAGGCTACTAAACATATAAGACTGCCATTATCACATCTTGCTGTGGTGATATGTACTAAACATATAATACTGCAATTATCACATATACTGTGGTGCTATGTAGGCTACTAAAGATATAAGACTGCCATTACTGTATCACATCTTACTGCGGTGATATGTAAACATATAAGACTGCTACATAGTATTTATTACTTCATGGTGGTATTATCTTCAAGTTATGTGGGTTGTATGTAATATATGTATGTATGTATGTATGTATGTATGTTTGCCTGTACATAGGCCTGTGTCTTTTGTTTTGTCAGCTGTGCAATAGTCTTGTGATGTGATGTTATTGTGTAGGCCTATGTTTTTCTGTTTTCTGTATTCTGTTTCGTCTTAACGAGTGTTGCTCAGGGATGCAAACTGAATTTCAGTGCAAACTGACAATAAAGTATCATCGTATCGTATCGTATCGTATCGTATTATCACATCTTACTGCGGTGATAAAAACATATAAGACTGCCATTATTATCACATATACTGTGGGCTCATGCTCAGTCTGCTGGACAACATGTCTGGCTGATCATAAGGTGACGAGGATTACTTTACCACACCAATGACTTGTATCTCTTCATGGTACAGTCATTGGTTTGTATCATTCACTGTTCTCTCACCACACCACAGCTCTCCGTTGTTGTCAACACTAATGACTGTTTCTAATCAATTCTTATGTATTTTGTGACGGCGAGAAAATGTGTCGCGTCAGCTAAACGTTCAACGCTGTTTGCATTTTATTAAGCATGTTCCAATGCATGCTTAATGTGTTGCCAAATTGACTAACAGTAGGGTATGGGTTACTTAACACACATTATTATGGCTCCTTATAATTAAACTGAAAGCATAATAATCATATTGCCATGCCAGTCCAGTTTTGATATGTCTTTGCTTCATTAGACATATAAAAGCGTGTGCTGACAGACATCATGCATGGGGGTAATGAAATCAGCTCTGCAATGTTCTTTACTTGCAGAAATTAAGAACAGACTGCTGACATTTTTAAGGGAACAGTTTAACATGCAAATTGAACCCCTGCAACGAGTCCCACAGATGGCGTGGTTTTCTGCAGGCCAAATGATGTCACAAGACATGATGTGACAGATGCCTAACATGCTTCTGGTGAGAAAAAAGAAATGAAACAAGACCAACATTTAAACATCCCCGCGACGCATTTAACTTGCATTGAAATACTCTTGAATGTATTGCAGTCTGACTGCAGTGCAAGACCCTAAATAGCTATGCCATGTCAATGTCAAATGTGCCATTCAATAATTTGAATTATGGAAATGAAACCAAAAACATAATAATAATAAAGCCCATGGCAAAATACGTGGTCTACCTGAAAGCCTGCCCTCAGATCAAACCCGTGAACGCCATGTTTGCATTAATAAATATGTAAAAACTGAGCCAAGTGCCATTCTATTTCTTTAAATGTTAAAATGTCATTGTGCCCATATCGGTGTGCATAAACTCACTTCAAATGTGCACGATATGGGTTTCTAGGCCGTAAGCATTCTGGTTTTATATGTATGGTAATAGAAACATCTTATTTTTAAAGCATAGATATTACAGTGCGCCGTGCAGGTGTTAGAGTATATAGCCTTCAGTTCTGGAAGTGCATTTATCATAGAAATGATGCCGTACAAATCACCGCTATATCACAAAATGTCCCGGGCCAAAATTGGCTGCAGGCAAGTGATATCTTCAAGTAAACAGTATATGAAGACCATATCTTAAAATGATAGATCACCTCATTTTGTTTTGACAGAGGTCCTTACCACAACAAACATCTGTCACTGAGACTACAGTTCAGAAAGAGAGCAGACAAATACTGCAGATTTGACACACGGATAGTCAAACCAATTAAAGAGAAATTACGTGGCGTGCCCCCCATTAAGATGAGGGTGGGTTTTTTTCACATGGCTTCCATTCTGAGTGCAAGCCATCTACCAGCAAGTGATTTAGCACAGATTGCCCTGCTAGAGATTTTTCATTTCATTATGAACACAATGACATCTGACAGACAATGGCAAAAAAAATGTGTTTAGTAGTATGTCAGATTAAGACACAGTTTAAGCATATTGTTTCAAATATACAAGACAACCAAAACAGTGTTTTGATGATGGTAAGTGGGCACCACTGAATTCACTACTGACAGCTTGATCTGTCTGTTCATTACAACATGCAGTGGTACATGCAGCCTGGACTGGACTGGGGGAGAAGTAGGGCCCAGGCACTTTTGGCTTAAAGCCCCCCCCCAAACCCCCCCTCATAATTAGCAGCACAGAACTGACTCACCGGTGGGCCCCGCATCCTTGTGGGCCCCTATTTTTTTTAAAACATTTCTGAAAATAGGCGCCATGAGGGTGTGGGGCCCACTGTAGTACATATTTCCCGGTGGGCCCCGCACCTTCGTGGGCCCCTATTTTCAGAAATATTTGACAATATTTATATATATTTTTTTTTTGTTTGGTTGGTTTTTTTTTGTTTTTTTTTTACATTTCTGAAAATAGGGGCCCACAAGGGTGCAGGGGCCCGCGACCACTGGGAAATGCCCGCTATGCCAGATGGCCAGTGCAGCCATGGTAGAGGTAGTGGTAGAGGTAGTGTGGTAGAGGGGAGGGTGGGGTGGTGTGATGTATGGCGTACGCGGGACGGGAGGGGAGGGGGGAAGGGGGAGGTGAGGGGACCCCCCCCCCCTCTCCACAGTCCACTAGGTGCTCTATTACACCTGGCTGCTTCATGAGGGCCTTAACAACGCTGCTGTGTTTCCATGTAGCCCCGTGTAAGGGGGAGCCTCCCCTTAGGGTAACACGGCCTCACACAATCCATCTCCATTTCGTTTTTTACTACACACACACACATGCACGCACGCACGCACGCACGTACGCACATACATGCACGCACATATGCACGCACGCACGTACGCACACACACACACACACACACACACACACACACACGCACACACACACACACACACACACACACACAAACACACACACAAACACACACACACACACACACACACACACACACACACACACACACACACACACACACACACACACACACACACAGACACACACACACAAAACCTCTTCCTTCACATTCAAAAGACAAGGGTCTTGTTTCTTGCACCACTTCCACAAAGTAACGTCCTGGATAGTAATAAACCAATTAAAAATGATGAGCACCTGCAGTAAGTGGGATGTTCAGCCAGGCTGAGAGAAAGCCCTGAGGTCAGAGCTTCACATTTTCAACTCTGCTGCCTAATTTTGGTTTCCCCTGCAGTTGCTTAGCACCATAAAAAATATGCATCTACATCCAGAAGTTGTGTATATCACAATTTCACATCGAGGTGATGGTTGGTCAATCATTCGAGCCTTGTACCGGCAGCAATTGTCAAAACAAAGGCATTTTAATATGCAGCTCATTATTAGCTAATTTCATATACACACAAACACGCCAACTAATCACCATGTTTATGCGAATTTGTAATGTAAAGCTTGTGTCGTTTTTTTTTCTCTGTATGTTTTTTTTCTCTGTATGTTTTTTTTTTTTTTTTTTTTTTAAACAATGACTTATTATTCAAGCTCGAATAAGCAGGGTGACTATTTGGAGTCAAATGCAAAAAGTGAAAGCAAACAATTCAGAATAAAGACTGACCTTTGCACATGATATCCAATGAACAATTCAGAATAAAGACTGACCTTTGCACAACATGATATCCATTGAACATCCTGTCTAAAAGTCCTCGCAGTCGCTCTGAAAAAAAATAAATAAAAATAAAATAAATAAACAAAAACAGTTTAATCATAAAAAGATGGAAGAGCAAAACTTACTAAACTCACTACTCTCACACATGCCCTTCTTACGGTACGGTAGGCCTATATAAAAAACATCCATTTTGATGTTAACTGATGCCCTGATATTTCCTATAATAAACCCTCTCTGCAGCGCATGTAATGAGGGGCCTGGAGGCAGTGTCAGAGGTATGAATTTATTACATCTTAACAACATAATCCGCGCGGTGACATTCTCTCTCTACTTGACTTTCCACCAGGCTAACATTGCTTTGGTGACAGTCGGAAAAGGCCATGTGCTTTGTTTACCCCATACGCGGGGCTTGACATGTGTCACATTCGTGTTGCAAATAAGATGTGAGCGTGTGGGTGTTTTTTGGGGGGCGGGGGGGGGGGGGGGGGGGGTGTAAGGGGCGACTGGGGGTTATGGTAGACGGAACTCTTCTTAACTAGGTTCCATTTTGTTTTGGGGAAGTCTTTCCAAAGGCCATATATATCTTTTTCTCCCCCTCTCTCTCTCTCCCCAACAAATATTATTTTCCAATATTTCGATCAATTTGTCTGTCATCCAGACTGAGAAGTGGGGGGCCGGCAAAAGCAATTTAGCAGGTGAGGTCCAAGATAGGAATGTTTTAGGAGCCCTTGTCACATGCTGTATGAGAATTTGAGCAGTTTTATTTCCCGGTAATGTCGGGGAGGTGATATCCGTATCAATCATTTCCCACCGACTTCAAGCACATTCTGCTTTTTTGTACTTTTCCTCCCCTTTCATTTTTTCCCAGAGCTGTTTTGAAACATGGCTCATTGGAAGTCACTGAGAAGTAATGTTAGAACCCTTCTTCATCTGTTGGTTTCCACAGAGAGGGGGAATATATCATATAGCCTACAACAGCCATTATTCGACTACAATGCACATCGGCTTGTATGAAAATGCCTCAGATTTCATGCATGTTTAAGGCATGTTTATTGGCATTGTTTATATGCCATCTTTTAGGTTGAAATAACGAAACGATCAATAGTTTTAATCAATAGAAAGACCAGTTGTGTTGTGTTGTGCTGTGCTGTGCTGTGCTGTGCTGTGCTGTGCTGTGCTGTGCTGTGCTGTGCTGTGCTGTGCTGTGCTGTGCTGTGCTGTGTTGTGTTGTGTTGCATTGCGTTGTGTTGTGTTGCAAGAATCACATCAATGCACTTTTCCAAAGGGTATGTGAGTCAGAGCCATCCTGTGTGTGATCCACATACGGTTCATTACAATGTATTATAAGATGACATTTTTATTTCATGCTACAAATGTTGATTATGATCACGGTACTTAAATAACACCAGTTAACAGACTGACACGCTGCATATAGTGTATGATGATGGCTATCAAAATAAAAGCGTTGTGCACTGGTTCTTGTTTTCATCTGGCTGTCTTGTGAGCTAGCCATCAGCAGTGAAGCATATGGTTTAGTATCAAGCACATCAGCATGTCTGTCATTCATTCAATTACATCTCTTCACCCATCATTTTTTTTTCCTTGAAAGGATGTCAATCCCACTCTCCGTGCAACACTTTCAATGCATACGTATAAGCTAATTACACTTTCAAGTGTGTCCTTAAAAGCAAACATGAACGTACATGCTTAAATATGGCAATTGGAGGATTGAAAAAAAAGAAGGAGAGAAAAAAAAAAAAAGCGTTGAACAGCTACAAGCAGACCTGCGGATGTCTGCATATGCAATGTCTTATTAACATACTGCAGATAAACAATAAACACCCGTGCCTCATTTGCATATAAATATGAACAATTCATTGGTGTATCTCTATTCCTTTCACACATGTATGTCCTATCTGCTTAAATTTCTAAGTGGCTCACGCAGACAGAATCATTATTTTTTTTAGGGTAAGAATCTGGCTCCCTTTTTTTGGTTGTCACAAAGCCACATAAACCTGCTCTCCTGATTTTCTGCCCATTGTTTTTAGTTAATGATTTTCAGCTGTTTGTTGTTCCTCTGATAGCAGGAAAATGTACCATATGCTCCGCCAAAAGACAAATGATTAGCAAATGAAATTCCGGACAGCTGTCTGACTGAAAGCGTTTGGTTGATAGCATTCTGCTATCATAATTAGCTTAAGCTGCGGGTTAATTAACTTTCTACCTGGATATGCATAATAATGCCAAACTGTAGAAAAGCCCGGCTCTTCCTCCACATCAACAACACTGCCAGCTTTATTTTATTTGGTATTTCAAGAACATATTAGAATTTCAAGAGTGATTAATCCAGGGAATATTGTCACATAGTGTAGATTTTATTTTGCAAGCCCAGATAATACTGAAACAATTGGAGTCTATTATAGACGAGGAATGGCATTTCCAAATTGTAATTAAAGTTTCGGAAAGCAATCACTGGTTTTAAATGCTTTCATTGGCAGGGGTATCAGACTCGCTGAATAGCCTGTGAAGGCTCGCCCGCAGTACAAAGGCCTACAGAATATTCCACCACATGCAGCCTCTTAATAGGAAATAAAGGGCCCATGTTGAACCCATGTTCAAATACAAGTATGTACTATAGTATAGTGGCTTTGTTCATTTAACCCATTGTGTCCTGGAGACACATATACGCTGCATTCAGGATTTTGAGATTTTAGCTGTTTTATTAAAAAATGTGGGTAAGATAGAGCTGAATGAATTCGTTGTAAGGCAAAATGAGGATCCTAGCTTTTAAATGTAACTCGTGTCATGTTTCTATGTGCTTCGAAGGCTGAGATATTTAGGATTTGATAGGCAGAGGGCACCCTTTCCCAAAAAGGGCTTAGGACAAAATGGGTTAAAGGAACTCCTCAGATTGTGTCTACAACATCGAGTTGACACGTGAAATTCTAAAATAAGGATCCATATTTCAGGAGTGGCAGGCACTAATTTAATATAACACACTACACTATCTCAAGTGCTTTAATATAACACACTATCTCAAGTGCTTTGAGTGCCCTCATTATGTGATTTAGGAGATTTAGGGGAGAGAGAAAAAAAAGGATCGACATTTGTAATTCTCAATTCCCAGTGTTTTTGGTCTCCATTGTCACAGTGTGATGAGGAGACGCCTGTTTCATAATCTTCAGTCTGCGCTGGGCTGCGTAGGGAGGGAGCTGTCACTCTGGCGTTGTTGTTTTTTTTTTTACCAGAAGGGTAACCCCAGCGAGGTGACACTGGAGTGCGGTGCGTGTTTATTTTTGGGAGCCGCGGTGGTTTGTAAATCAATTTACTGGTTGTGGAGTGCGAGCGGGCGGCACCAGGAGATGACTCTGTCTGTCCCAGCCCTCTCCCCTCTTCTTCCCACTCTTGTTTGCATGATTTACCAAAAGCACTCACTAAGATGCTCATCGCCATCTTCAGGGGATGCCAATGGGCCCTGCAGCGTGTGGTGTAGGCACTAAGCAGTCAGCCTGAGAGAGAGAACATTGTGATTTCCAAGTAAAAACCCTAGTTTACATTTCCCCCAGCACCCAGCGTCGTGAGCCTAGCACTTAATTCAGAAGTTAAGTCATGCTTGTGAAGAATGACACACTGAAAAAATAACCAGCCTTGGACAAAAATATGGACTACAATACCACATACAGTATGAGAGTGGGCACACTAAATATTTGGGAGTGACGTGTTTTGATTCGCCCTAAGAGACTTACAGTGCAGTACCATACAGTGTTCTTCACAATATGTGGAGACATTTATGGCGCATCTCAGATTTTTTATTTCTCTTTTTTTTTTTTTTTCGATTGAAGCTTATTCTCTGGTCAGTCGATGGGGTTCAAGAGAGCTGTTTTTGGTCACTTCATGAAAGTTTTATTGGGCTGTCAAAAGGCATTTTTCAAAATTGTCATCATTGGGGGGGGGGGGGGGGTGGGATGTTGAGGATGCCATTTTCTCAGTTTGTGTAATGAAAGCCACAGATCCCCTGGTGGCCGTCTTAACAGGGGAAGGTGTTGGTCGCCGCACCCGCTGCGAAGGCACTTCCCCTCCCTGGACCAATTCAACCATCTCAAGCTGCCGCCTTAAGGACATTTCCCAAAGTCACCATGTTTTGCAATGTCAGTGGTGGTTTTTGATTCATCGTGGCTAAATTCTTAAAAAAAAAAAAAAAAAAAACTAGCTTTGATGAATGTCAAATCCTAAATGTTACAGCTAGATTTACACAAAAAAAGTGCTGACGTTACACGTTATGCGATGATAACACTGACGCCAAACTCAAAGGCAGCGTGGCAATTTACTACACATAGTCTCAACACATCATGTAATCATATCCTTGACCCTGATGTAAACTGCATTTTAGAAGCAGGGCGTTCAGCAGAAACTAAAATGCCATGCAATGCAAATTGCACATCTTTAAAGTTTAGATACTTGTTAATGCTTGACAGCGCCACAGATCATAAAATGTGTAATGCCCATAAAATAAAATAAAGTAATATAGCCAGGTTCAATCTTTATCACATAACAACCAATGTAACATCTACGGTATATAGCACAGAACACCTAAACTGACAATGGGCAATGTGAAGTAACAACCCTCTCCCATAGACTGGTATTATAAACTCATATAGACTTGTATTCGTCCGCTGAAGAGATTTATTTCCTCAATATGACATGAGGCAGTGTGGTGTGGGAGTGGTAGCTACCGGAATATCTTCTTGTCTCTGACACACACCACCAAATACACAGCACAGGGCTACACTCCCTTGGTCCATCCACTCCTGGCGGCCGGCTGGGGAAATTGTCAAGCCGAATTATATAAAATGGCTACTTTGCGCAAAAGACAGGCTACAATGATGCCCTGCTTTTAAGAAAAAAAGATACTGTATACCGTATGTGTGATGATGTTACTGTAGGTGACACTACTGTATACATTAAATAAATACATTAATACATAAAATAAATACATTACTCAACATGTACTAGTTGTATAACACACTATAAACTATGTGAGAAAATAAAGAAATCCCTACAATTTTCAAGGCACTGCCGAATAAGTAGGCTATTTGAAACTTTTAATTGGTCTACTGTAAATAACTATCCAACAACACATTGTTTTTACTTCAACTTGCTGTACTTCCTCAACAACAATACGTAAGGCCTATACACTACACTACCCCCTGCAAAGGTTGGATAACAATTTCCCTCCTCTTTAAACAAAGAGCTAATGGAGAGGGATGAAGCGTTTTGGTGATATCCCTCCTCTCCTCCTCTCCTCAGCTAAAGAAGGATAGCAAGCAGTCCATTATGGGGGAGAGTTGCTACTTAGCCCTTATCTGCATGTGCCACTAAACATGGATTTGGAGTGCAGCTTTGGAGGGGGGGGGCTGAGGGGGGGTGAGGGGGGGCTGAGTACTCCGCCACCCAAATTCAGATGGGAATACCACTAATTTCCTATCTTGTTGAGAGAGAGAGGGGTGGGAAGAGAAAAAAAATCTCCGGCTCTCCAAAGCCTTTTGCTTAAGAAGTGCTGGCATGCTGCATGTGCCGGGGAAGATTACCATCCCAACAGAGTAATCAAGGTGTGAGTTAGTGGTGCACGTTAAACTGAGACAATAATGCAAAGGCCAGTGGCCTGGGATTTGTAAAGTAATTGTACTGCTGACATGGGCAGGACTTAAGGCTACAAGCCCTGTCTTATTCTCTACTGCGCCGCGTTGGTTTATGCCCCCCCCCCCTGCCATGCAAATCTCTGTGTCATTAACACGAATGGGACGTCGACACACCCACACCTCCGGCTCGGAGGGTCTTGTAGGATGGATTTAGCGTGCATGTTGCAAGTGATGGCTTGGTCAGTATAAACTCTACTCTCTACGGGCCATACAGGCTGACTGGGTTTCACACAGTATTTCCTCGAACATTAACACCCTAACCCTAGCTGGCCTTTTACGCTCTCTCAGTTAACACGAGTACACTTGTACTTTAAGAACAATAGGGCCTACTTGGGCTACATGTGTATCTGTGGATTTTTTGTCACTTTCTATTCATATTAAGTTTCAGCCTCTACCTAATAAAAGTCAAAAGCTTATGATCTAATGGAGGTGTAGCCTCTTAATGCAGACGGGATCGCCCGCGGGCCTATTTACTATTTGCTGAAAATACTCAATTACATGGCTGGACTGACCATCTGGCATAGCGGGCATTTCCCCTTTTTTTACATTTCTGAAAATAGGGGCCCACAAGGGTGCGGGGCCCACGAGGGTGCGGGGCCCACCGGTGACTCAGTTCTGCGCTGCTAATTTTGAGGGGCCCCTTTAAGCCAAAAGTGCCCGGGCCCTATTTCTCCCCCATTCCACTACTGCTCTACATAACAACATTGTTATGACATTACCAAGAGCCTTCAGTAACAGATAGACATAGACATAGAGTAGTCACTACAATTTTGTTGATATTTGGTGACAATTTTGGTGAAGGTTAAAATGTAGGCTCTGTGCTAAGGGGTTAATGTAGCTGTATGAGATCCATGCAACTGACAATCTAAAAAATAATCAGTAGACTGCATTTCCATAACCAAGAACCTACAATCCCGTGATGTTTTCAATTCTATGTTGTTTTCTTGACAGATATCATAAAGGATGTTACAGATCAAACAACTATATGTAGGCTAGATACGTACGTCACAATGCATTCAAAAATTTCAATGACAGGCATCAAGCGCTAAACACAAATAAATAATAACAACAATATGATCATTCTCATCTCATCACCATAACAAAGACCCAGAACAACCGCGTGGAACAGATCCTCAGATATGGCATTTAGAAGCTGTTTCCTGCTATTTTTGAAAACACATTGGTTTCGGCCTTCCGTTTACACGTAAACAGAGATTTAAAACCTGCATATCAAAAATCCTGCTATAAAAATATCCAATTTTGGGGGCTAAATTGCACATGCTACAATGGAGTTTTTATTTTTATCCACATGTTGTGTTTACACCTAAACAGGAAAAAAAAAATTCCGCATTTAAAAATAGCAGGCTATGTGTGGAAACAGGTCAGGAATGTTCATTTGATTTCTTTAAGAAAATCTTATTATTACTACTACTGATTGGCCACTAGTACATCTTTCAACCTGCACTAACTCAAAACATGCACACACACACACACACACACACACACACACACACACACACACACACACACACATACACACACACACACACACACACACACAAGCACACTGCACTTTCTGCACTAAACCCAACATACACACACTGACACACACACACACACACACACACACACACACACACACACACACACACACACACACACACACACACACACACACACACACACACACACACACACAGACACACGAACACACACACAAGACGCACACCGCACCTTCTACCTGCACTAAACACATACACACACACACACACACACACACACACACACACACACACACACACACACACACACACACACACACACACACACACACACACACACACACACACACACACACACACACACACACACACACTGCTGCTGGTGTACTTGACAGACCTTTTTTATATTTATTTTCTTCAAAATGCTACTATTACCATGTCAGAACGCTATAAAGGACTTTTTTTAGGAAAAGCACAAAAACACAACAAATACCTCTTAATGTATGTCCTCTACAAGTCTTCTGTTGTCCAGTCTTGCACTTTAAATGTCTGTATGAGCACTGTCTATGTCCATACTGTCTTAAGTCCATGTATAAGTACTGTCTATGTCTATACTGTCTATGTCCTTACCTTAATTAGTCTATGTCTGTATGGGAAAGCAAGAAATGTAATTTCAAATTCTTTGTATGACCAGTGCATGTAAAGAAATTGACAATAAAACCTACTTGACTTGACTTGACTATGTATTCTAAAATGTTACTAGCTATTTAGCTCTGGATGTCTGGATCTCTGGATCTCTGGATAATCACTATCATTTGTTGGATGTTTGATTTCTTTGGAAGATGTGATATAATTTAATTAGCAACACTATACTGCAAATATACTCTATTCACTTTAAAGACGCAGTGACTGAGAAGGTCAGGACTGGATTCGTGCAACATCTATTTTCTTAATACAAATGGAAGCGTTTTGTTGATCGGTTCCCCTCTGAGGAGTGCCACTGCTGCCCACAGGATCATGGCCTTGTCTTGCTGGCCTCGGACAGCATCTCACCGTGGTCCGTCTCTGTCGCCATCGCCATTGCCCCTCTTCCTTCCACCCGAAATTACAGGTGTGGGGAAATGCAGAATTATTAGGAAATGGTTTCTGATGTTGCAGCACGTGGTGAAGCTATGGCTTTGTTGATGACAGCACAATTCCATTTTTGACAGTTTAATTTACTTTTTTGGCAGTGGACAAGAGCACGAAGACGAAGGACGTGGGCCGAGAGAGAGAGAGAGACAGAGAGAGAGAGAGAGAGAGAGAGAGAGAGAGAGTCACCACTGCCCCCGTCTTTAAGAGAGAGAGAGTCACCACTGCCCAGGGGTGTCATACAGGGGGGGTAAAGTGTGACATAGTTACCAGGGCCCCATGTACTGTACTATATAGGGGGCCCACACAGTGTCTGATTTATGTAGCTATAACGCTGGGGGGGGGTCCATTGGAGCTGATTATACATTGGGGCCCCCAATTTGCTGCTACACCCCTGCCACTGCCCCCTTGTCTAAGTGGCTCTCTCTCACGGCACGGACGGTGGGAACATGACCCCCCCCCCCCCCCCCCCCCCCCCCGGCCCCCCCGGCCCACTCATAGGAAAATGGAATGGTGCTGAGATCATCTGACCCCATAAAACAAAAAGTGAAGAGAGGGAGGGATGGGGGGAGGCAGGAGGGGGGAGGAATCAGCACATCCAAAATGGAGCTGACAAGTATATATCTGATATCAACTGATATAGCAGTAGAGGCAGGGTGGCACTGGGCAGGGGTACAGGAGGGGTACAAGGGGGGTACAGGAGGGGTACAAGGGGGGTACAGGAGTTCATGGGTTTGGTGGGAGGAGAGACTTCAGGTCCAGGTCCTCTTTTGGAGTGCTGTCTTCAATCGTCAGATTGTAATTTACACCCATTGATGGAGGCAGTATTGTACTGTATTGTTTTTTTTTTTTTTCACCCCAGCTGACCGTTGTGCATAAAAAAATATCAGCAGACTGACCACACAATCTGCTTAGGAGCCAGGAGAGTTTGAGTACAATATATTGAATATAAGTGGTTAAGTAAGTGGAGCACGTTCTACTAAATACGCTCTATGGCTTTCTTGTACTTGGAGAATAAAAGTCAATCTATTCCTGGGGTTTACAACTTACTGGTAGTGACAAAGCTATTTGCCAGAACACCCCCTGATTAAATAAAGAGAAATATGTTCCCTCTTCATGACGCTTTCTGCCCCATCAGCATTTTGCTGCATGTAGAGCATCAGCCTCATCCCACAGCAGAGCAGAGGAGTCGACCAGCCGTGCGTGCTGCAAACACAACGCTAATGTACACAGCCGCAGATCTCTTTTCCACCATGCCTTGCCTCTCTCCTCTCTCCCCTTCGCAGGCTAGCTAGGTTAATTTGGCTTGCTTATGTGCCATCAGGTTATATGTGTCTTCTTCCACTGTGACATTTACCCACTTTCTCTCCTCTTCAGAAAAACGGGCAGCCAGCCCCAGGGGCGGTTCCAGACATTTATTCTTGGGGTGGCAAAGGGGTGGCGAAGTGTATTTCAGGGGGGCATGCTCCTACACTAAGGGAAAATTATAAACACTATATAATCGACACACACACTTATGTGATACAGTGAATCCCTTAAAGTGAAACCCTGCAACCTAAAGTTCTATGTCTGAAATGATGTCAAGCATTAAGGCTATTGGTCACAATCAGGGCTCTTAATTGGGGTGGCAAATCATATTTCTGGGGGGGCAAATGCCACCCCCTGCCACCCCTTAGAACCGCCCCTGCAGCCAGCCCCAGTCCAGACCGTGCCTCATCCCTTCCGATTGCGAGCTCCTGGCCTTGGCTTGTTTGCGAGCATCCCCGGCGCCCGACTGGAATAAAATTGAAGCTCATGAATAGAACAAAGGTGTCAAAGCGCGGGGTGGTGGGGTCAGCCGCCCAGGGTGCCGCTTTATCAGCCCCTGTAGCAAGGGGGAGAACCTAAAAGTGCAAGATAATCAACCCCCGGGCAGCGCAGGCTACCACTCCTGCTCCGGCCAAGGAGGAGGTAGACGAGCGGTTCTCAACCTTTTTTTTCTTAACGCACCCCCTTACATGTGCCCAAGACAAGTCGTGCACCCCCAACTCAAGCGTCTACACGTATACACACACTAAAAAAATATATTTCAGTGATTAATAACAATGATTCTAGCTTGAGACATTAATCAATACCTTATGCCTTTACATGGGGACCATGTATAATTTGGTGTAATTATAATGTTCGCTTGCAGAATTTTGGTCACAACCTCAACACAAACAAAATTCAGTGTGCCCCCTGAAATCTCTGGCGCACCCCCTGGGGGTGCCCGCACCCCAGGTTAAGAACCACTGCTGTAGACCATGCAGGAGGCCAGAAGGAGAGGAAGGCTACAACGCCGGGCGGCCAGAGGAAGAGGAAGAGGAAGGCTATAAAACAATTTTGTCAAGCAAATACATACAGCACTGCTGTATATTTCATCTTGGCAAATTCAATAATGTATATTGTGACTGGACCAAAGAAAATATAAATCACTGTGTTATATATATATATATACCAGTATATATTTTCTTTTAAAAAAAAATGGTATAGCGCACACAGATGTGTGGGTGCACAAAATGATTGAAGTGAAGTGAAATCTCAGTCCACAGTCTACTTACTTACTTAGCTAAAAAATGTATGAGATATCAAGGCAGCCATGTTGCCCTCAAATATTTCACTGCCTCTTGCTGTCGTGTTGTATTTTGCATCAGTAGACCACTGGCTTTTATTGGCTCCAGAGCAGACGTGGGTGGGAGGGTGTACAGGATCACTAATCCATGTCCAAAGAAGAATATTAATAAAAATGTAAACTTCTTTTTTTTGTCAAGATGACAGTGAGAATGCACAAGGGTTTGTGAATTTTCCATACGATGTCTATGCTAAGTAAATCGAGAGCAAAACATTGCCGTCATCATCAGCGCTCCTCTCTCTCTGCTCTCTCTGTGTCTGTCTGCTCCACAAAGGGGGATATGGGACGTGGCCGCTCTCCGTTTGTCTCTTGGCCTTTTGCTTCAGAGATTGTCAGTGCATGATCCAGGGCCTTGACATTCACAGACAGTGTGTGTGTGTGTGTGTGTGTGTGTGTGTGTGTGTGTGTGTGTGTGTGTGTGTGTGTGTGTGTGTGTGTGTGTGTGTGTGTGTGTGTGTGTGTGTGTGTGTGTGTGTGTGTGTGTGTGTGTGTGTGTGTGTGTGTGTGTATGTGTGTGGTGTGTGTGTGTGGGGGGGGGGATGTTTTCCCTCTTCTCTGACTGAGCAGTCATCGACAGCATCTGTGTTTCTCTGGGCTGCTATTTTAGCACACACTCCTCTCCTGTCATTTTAGGAGTTCAATATCTGCCGCGCAGGCAGGCAGGCAGGCAGCAGAAGAGAAGAGGGGGGGGAATGGGATGTGTTGGCCCATTGTACTTGGTCTCTTGACCTCCGTGTTGCCCATGAGCGGTGAAGGGGAACTTTTGACGTGCCGTGTCAGATGTGACAGGCAATCTAGTCGGGTTGAGTGGGAATGGGGCGTACAAGTTTGAAGCCTGAGTTTTGGGGCTTTTTTTCTCAGTAGCTCTCTGCATTTGAAACCGGCACCTGCCTCCCTACCCGACACACCCCACCCCCGCCACCCTGCCCCGACCCCGCCGCCACCCCATTTGGTGAAAGTCATGTGTTTGCATTGACAGTGTCCACTTGGTATGTTAAGCAGCAGACCGTCCCCTCCCCACAGCACCGGATGTCTTGGCGTGTAATCACTCTGCTTTTATTAGCTGTTTACTGCTTCAAGACTATTTCAAGGCGCCTACCTATGTTTTTTTGTTTGTGGGTTTTTTTTTTTCTTTTTTGGTCTGTTATTTCCTGAGCCGTTTTATTTGTGATTCCTCTACACAGTAAACTATCCTTGTATTCATGTCAGCCAAATTACAGTGCAGTAAACTATGCTTGTATTCATGTAACCCTTCAGGAGTCAAACGTGAAAGCATAGGCAGGGCCGTAACCAGACATTTTCAAATACGGAGGTCAAATACTTTGTGCTGTACTGCATACTGTACATTTAGAATGCTTCAAACACTTCAGTCAAACTCTTTTTCCCATTAATCACTGCCTTGAGGATAAATGAGGGTGGAGTATACATACTGAATTGATCATATATTGATTTTCATCATAGATTAATTTTACATTACTGAAAAAAATACAGAGGACATGACCTCTTTGTCCTCAATGGTAGTTA
>NC_085873.1:52629375-52636875 GCF_034702125.1 Engraulis encrasicolus | reverse complement strand
CACCAGCAGCAAAAATAATGGTAGCCTACTTTTTCTGGATTTGTATTTAGCTACATCAGTGCCATCATATGTGTACTAACCCATCTATACATGCACCCACAGAGGCTGTGCGCACACTTCACAGACATGCCTCAACCCTCCTCTTAAAATTGCAGTCATTTATTTCAAATCCGGCCATATCATCTCCTCAAACCCTGCACCTTCCTTATTTCCTCATAGTGTAAACCCATGTCAAAATGCACCTCTAATTGTAACATACTAGAACATTGTGTTTTTAATTTGTATGGAGGCTGGCACAAGTGTGAAGGTGGATGTGTGGTAGGGGACAGAAAACAGGACAGCACATCTCCAGTCACTCAGTGGTGTAGTCTACTTTTTTGTGGTGGGTATACTGTGTATTTGATCATTTTTATGTGGGCATACTGTATATATTTGTGCTAATCTAAATAATGCATCAATCAATTTTAGGTGGGTATACTGAAATCCCTGACATTTTGAGGTGGGTATACGGCGTATACCTACATTTCTACGTAGACTACACCACTGGAGTCACTGCAGTGGGTGGCGAAACCAGAGAGGCAGATTCTTCAATTCACCATGTGGAGCAAAAACACTCACACTTGAAAAAAAGAAGCTTTGTGCTTTGTGCACTTTTGCAGCAAATATCATGCCAGAGAATGTACAGTGTTGTTTCTTTCTCTCTTGCCCAAGGAACCTTAAGAATATATGTGTTCAGGTATATTGCCATAAAAAGGAACATTAAGAATACATGTGTTCAGGTATATTGCCGTAAAAAGGAGCATTAAGAATATATGTGTTCAGGTATATTGCCGTAAAAAGGAACATTAAGAATACATGTGTTCAGGTATATTGCCATAAAAAGGAACCTTAACAATACATGTGTTCAGGTATATTGCTTAAGGAACCTTAACAATTCATGTGCTCAGGTATATTGCCTTAAGAATGCATGTGTTCAGGTATATTGCTTAAGGAACCTTAACAATACATGTGCTCAGGTATATTGCTTAAGGAACCTTAACAATACATGTGTTCAGGTATATTGCTTAAGGAACCTTAACAATACATGTGTTCAGGTATATTGCCGTAACAAAGACTGGCCATTAGAGGTCCAGAGGAGATTTTTGTTGAAATCTTAAATTAATTAGAGAGAGAGAGAACCAAGATAGCATGAGTCCAAATCCTGTTAGAGAGGTTGGAAAGCTTTACGGGGGCCCTGGCAGAGACGACAGTCTTTTCCAGTACAATGGGAAGCGGTGCCACACTTTTCACGCTCACTGGATTTCCATTCTGAGGGCTCGGGCTTGGCTCCACTGCTTCATGTCTGCAACAGTTTTTGCTCCTTTCTTTTCTTTCTTTTTTTTTTTTAACGAAAAAATCCTTTTTCCACATCTGTCCCTTCAACAGAACACCACTCAGGGTATCTGGTTTTATTGATGTCCAAAAGTGTAAATCACAGGCCCCTATATTTTGTCATCCCAGTCATTTTAGTCACTAAAGGATTACTTCAAGTGACTGAACTCGGCTGTTATCTGTTTGAGGTCCTGTGCCCAGGTCATCTCGGGGGAGCGGGACGAGGACCAGGCTCTGGCTCCGGCTCCCCTCTTAGCGGAGCGTAGTCGAGCGGCTGCTTTCAGCTCCACTCAGGGCTGCACCGGGGGAGATACAGGGCCCGGGCACTTCTGGATTAAAGGGGCCCCTCATGGGGGAGATATAGGGCCCGGGCACTTCTGGATTAAAGGGGTCCCCCTCATGGGGGAGATACAGGGCCCGGGCACTTCTGGATTAAAGGGGCCCCTCATGGGGGAGATATAGGGCCCGGGCACTTCTGGATTAAAGGGGCCCCTCATGGGGGAGATACAGGGCCCGGGCACTTCTGGATTAAAGGGGCCCCTCACGGGGGAGATACAGGGCCCGGGCACTTCTGGATTAAAGGGGCCCCTCATGGGGGAGATACAGGGCCCGGGCACTTCTGGATTAAAGGGGCCCCTCATGGGGGAGAAATAGGGCCCGGGCACTTCTGGATTAAAGGGGCCCCTCATGGGGGAGATATAGGGCCCGGGCACTTCTGGATTAAAGGGGCCCCTCATGGGGGAGATACAGGGCCCGGGCACTTCTGGATTAAAGGGGCCCCTCATGGGGGAGATACAGGGCCCGGGCACTTCTGGATTAAAGGGGCCCCCCTCATAATTAGCGCAGCAGAACTGACACGCCGGTGGGGCCCCGCACCCTCATGGGCCCCTATTTTCAGAAATGTATAAAAATAATATTTTTTGAAATTAACATTTCTGAAAAATAGGGGTCCACGAGGGTGCAGGGCCCACCGGGAAATGCCCGCTATGCCAGATGGCCAAGCCAGCCCTGACTACTCTACAGCTTCCTCTTTCTGATGGGTGGGTGGAGGGGCGGGGGGGTTGATGCACGTTCCTTGTCAAAAGGGGTTGCCTGCCACTTAAAACAACAATGCCATCCAAACAGTTCAGAGAAACTTGGAGATGGAAATGGACAGGGGCCGAGAGCGTCTTGCCATGCAACATTTATGAAGGTTTTTGGGGCCTGTTAGATGTTTAAAGGGGTAGATTAGGCTTGATCCTCCTCCAGTGTCACTACACATTAATTCCATCATCCTCACCCACCTGCAACCAGAAACATGGCCAAAGTGTCGAACATTGTCAAAAGAAAAACTGTCATGTTGTCACAACGACTGCAAGTTCAATGTTATTTTTCTCTAAAGTAACACAATTTGTTTCAATAATTTACTTAATTATTTAAAAGGATTAAGCTTCAAAGTTGAAAATAAACATGACTTTAGTATGCTTTTAAAGTACCATTGTTTAAATGTACTGTGATGCTGTATACAAGAATACATTATGGCGCAAATTCCTTTCCTGTTTGTGATAATAATGTGTCTTAAACCGATTATTAAATTCATACTCTCCGCCATACTGTAGATGGACACACTCTATTGCTCGCTTGTTTGTTTGTTTGTTTGTTTGTTTGTTTGTTTGTGTTCTCACTACTCTGATTCATTGAGTAGAAAACACAATTCATTGACTGGAAAAATCAACAGAAAAGCTACTGTAACTGATAACGTTAGCTGCAGACTGAAATAGGTTTACTCACAAAAATTCCCAAGTTGAATCCTTTAAAATTGTACATAAAAACCGCCGAGCTCCTCAGGGCACATGCAGACTGAGTGTAGCGATGCTCTTATGCCCTATCCTCCGCCGTACAGGGAAAAGAGGAAGAGACGAGACGAGACGAGACGAGAAGGGTTTTCCGTCTAACACAGCAGCCCAATGCAGCCTTTCATTTCTGATGACTGTGCACAGCAAAAGCTTTATAGCTCGCATCTAACCAAGTCGGCACCAAACTTAACGCTTGATGTGTGTAAAAAATGAAGATTACAAAGATGACACCTACCCTCCTCTATCTTTTTTTCTTTTCTACTGACACGTTACGGTGGAATTGCAGCTCTCACAGAGGAAAGTCAATGGGAAATGTTCACTAGCGACTGGTCGACAGCAATATAACTGTGTGTTTTTGTTGAAAGCCTTCAGCTTTCGAGGTGTTACATCCACTGGTTTCACAGTATTTTATAGAAGCTCCCATTGGACTTGGGTGTGACCATTTTCACACAAACTTAAAAAGACATACTTGCTTTTCTGTCTTGCCGTGAAAGGCAGGGTGATGGCCATTTTTGTTTTATTTTACAGTTGTATGCTGTTCTTAGCGTCACTATTGAAAACCCTAAATATGTATTTTATTGCGATGATATTACTGACCTTCTGCAGTTACAACATACCAATATGTGAGACTGGGAAATATAGAGGACGGAATAGAGGCAGAGAGAGGGAGAGAGAGGGAGAGGGATAGGGAGAGAGAGGGAGAGAGAGGGAGAGAGAGGGAGAGGGATAGGGAGAGAGAGGGAGAGAGAGGGAGAGAGAGAGAGGGAGAGGGAGGGAGAGAGAGAGGGATAGGGAGGGAGAGAGAGAGAGGGAGAGGGGGAGAAAGAGGCAGAGAGAGGGAGAGGGAGAAAGAGGGAGAGAGAGGGAGAGAGAGAGGGGGAGAGAGAGGGAGAGGGACAGGGAGAGGAGAAAGAGGAAGAGAGAAGGACAGAGAGAGAGAGTAAGAAGGAGGGAGCGGTGGAGGGGAAAGAGAGTGTGTGTCCGTCCATATACAGTATCTCCTTGGGTGTGTGTGGCCTATCCTTCCCAAATTCCCAGTGGTCCCTCATGCATATTTAACTGGACTGGTTAAGCAATAGGAAATGTAGGGTACTCTTTTACTCCATATTTTCTGGATTCATAAGCATTTCAGTGGGGCCTAATAGCAGTACAAATAACCACTCAGGTCCGTATAGCCATTAATAAATTCCCTGAAGTAAATATCTTGACATAGTGCACGGAATCACTGACCTATCAGAATCAGTGCCTTTTTCGAGTGCTCTCTCTCTCTCTCTCTCTCTCTCTCTCTCTCTCTCTCTCTCTCTCTCTCTCTCTCTCTCTCTCTCTCTCTCTCTCTCTCTCTCTCTCTCTCTCTCTCTCTTCCACCCAAACAACCCCTTCCACTCTCTACAACCCCCATCAACCCCCCATCACCCCCCCATCACTCTACTCTCTACCCCCTCTACTCTGCCGTAGCCAGCGCTTGCTCGCTCTCAGGACAGACAAGGATCAGAACTCCCCCGTCTCTTTGAGGAAGCAGCATCAGAGTATTGCTCAGCTGAGGGGACGCCTAACCGCTGTCGACAGACATCCAGAAATCAAACTTAATGGAAGTGAAAGGGGGTAATGTGGTCTGTCACTTGTGTGTAAGTGGTTTTTGTGCATTAAACTGGAAGCCAGTCCATGCAGGGTCCGCTCGCTAGCCTATTTCCCCCCCCTCTACTGGATGAAGTAACTGACAATGATAACACGTGCTATCATACAGTACACTGAACAGGACTCTACTACCGCCAACGCTGTTTGGTGCACAAGGTTAACTGGTGTTCAATATTGGTATTATTATGTTATGTTACAATTTATAGTTAAGTTAAATTCAACATTTCGGCATATTTATGTGACTCACAAAAACGAATTCTACAAAAAAAATAATGTTTTACAGCTACTTTACAGCTGCTATTTTACAGCATTTATTTTACAAGTATTATTTTATACTCAGAAATTGTAGGATTAAAACTGTTTCCTTTAATTCAATTCACTTTCAGCCATAACTGCCCTATATGTTTTTAAGATAATACGGAATATTATACTAAGCGTATTATCAGATGGAACAGCCCATATCATATATATGAGCAGAGCTCTAAATTAACACCAGATAACTGGCCAAATGCTGGTGAAATTTGAGTTTGGCAGGTAGAAAATACCAACTTACTAGCCACTTTGACCCATTAATGAGTGTGTGCTTGGCTTGTAAAATAAACAGTTTCTAGCCATTTTGGCTGGTGTTCAAAAAAGTTGATTTAGAGCCTTGTTTATGAGGATGCGGTGGTAAGAGCATCTCTCCCTGGGATGCCTTTGGGTTGGTCTTGCCTCTCGTTCTGTATTTGAGGCTATTGTTTGTGAGTTTCACGTACGGCCATCAACATTTCTGTCATCATCATTCCCGCTGCTTTGTTGTTCTATTTTGGTGAAACTGCCTCTGCACACTTCACTTCTACGGCCAACTCCACGTCAGTTGATCTGAACTTTGGTGTTTTGACAAATCTCAAGGTTTACAAATCCGGTGAACCATACCCACCCAGCCCCCCACCCCAACCCCATACAAAAAACAGCAAAACTAAAACAAAAAAAATGTTTTTTTATAAAAAAAAAAAAAGTTTTGGGAATAAAAAGAAAGGATTTCTCCAGTGGCATCCTTCCCATCTGATGTGAGCAAGTCCCATTGTGTAGATTTATTCGCACATTCCCCACATCCTGCTCTCTGTTAAGGATCAGCAATTTTAAAAGGCAGTACCTTGTTATGTGAAGCACAGAGCGCAGTGGGGGCCTTTGAGCGCTGGGGAAAAAAGAGAAGTGAGGGGAAAAAAACAAAACAATGCTATATCCAGGTCCAGCAACAAAAACACAGCTACTCTTTAACGACCATCCTTTACTCTAGTGGGACAATTAAATTGGGTCATCGGCAAATAGGTTAGAAAAGTAGATTTTTATTTTGTGCATGCGTGTGTGTGCATGTGCTTTTGTTTTTGTTTCCCTCCATCTTACCAAATGCATACAGTATATATTATTTCCAATTTTAAAACGATCTGTATTTTACATTTCCTCATTTACATTTCGACACACTAGAGATATGAAAAATGGTAGTAGTTGCACATTGTGAGAGGAGAGGGGG
This sequence comes from Engraulis encrasicolus, assembly GCF_034702125.1. NCBI lineage: Eukaryota > Metazoa > Chordata > Actinopteri > Clupeiformes > Engraulidae > Engraulis > Engraulis encrasicolus. Next base: position 52,630,521 of record NC_085873.1, on the reverse strand, counting down.
GAGGAGAATAAAATTATATGTTTTATTCTAATGTCTGTGGAACTTTGTTGTTGTTGAGTGTTGTTAAGAGGGATTCACTTCAAACAAAAGCAACATCATACAGCATATAGTGAGGCTGAAAGCACCATGGAAAGGTCCACAGTACTGCCCAACAAATACAAAGTGCAGTAACTGCACATTTGTAAAGAATTAAATTTAGACTGAAACTGGTCTTCATAACACCTCCTTTATCTTGTGACAAAACATTATGGTCCAAATGGATCCCGTTTCAGAGATATGGTCATGTCAAACTTGCAGCGACTACAATATCCAACCGAATGCCAAGGCTTTGAGGGGCTTTTTCTGCAGTTTCAATGTTGGCGTAGTTACTGCACTTTGCCTTTCTATAGGGCAGTGCAGCGTAGCACAAGTCTCCCCTTGTACCACGCCAGGGCCTGGATAGCATCTCCCCTCGTACCATGCCAGTGCAGCGTAGCGCAAGTCTCCCCTCGTATCATGCCAGGGCCTGGGTAGTGTAGTGTAGCATAGAGTGAAAGCCCATTGGGAAACTCCAACTCCCATTGTCATTGTGACACAGCACTCCACAGCACTCCACAGCACACAAGTGAACTCTGCACACTGCACACAACGAAATTGCATTTATTGGGAAACTCCAACTCCCATTGTCATTGTGACACAGCACTCCACAGCACTCCACAGCACACAAGTGAACTCTGCACACTGCACACAACGAAATTGCATTTATGCCTCACCCGTGCAAGGGGGCAGCCCTCAGTGGCGCCCCATGGGGAGCAGTGCGGTGGGACGGTACCATACTCAGTACCATGTACCTCAGTCATGGAGGAGGATGGGGGAGAGCACTGGTTGATTACTCCCCCCACCAACCTGGCGGGTAAGGAGTCGAACCGACCACCTCTGGGATGGAAGTCTGACGCCCTAACCGCTCACCCATGCCTGCCCGTAGTGCAGTGTAGTCTCCCCTCGTACCATGCCAGTGTAGCGTAGCGCAAGTCTCCCACCTTTAGTAATACATTACGACTTGGTCATTGCCATTCTGGTAAAAGCTAATTTATAATGCCATGTCTTAAGGGGTTAACAGCTAAATTTGAGGGTGAAGTGCATCTGTCTGATACAACTTCACGGAAA
>NC_085873.1:52624375-52626875 GCF_034702125.1 Engraulis encrasicolus | reverse complement strand
ACATTCTGACCTTGTTGTAATTACGAGGTTCACCTGTTCGAGGGCCTGAATCTCCTAAACCCCCCCCAGGGCGCACCCCTAAAATGATAAACCATAAAAAAGCCAAAAATAGATGGCGAATTGTGTGTGTGTGTGTGTGTGTGTGTGTGTGAGTTTAAAGGGATCGAGCTTTTTGTGGTTTGCCACTCACTGAAGCAGAAGATCAGAGAGCAGCAGCCTATCGAATGGCCTTCCTCACTCTCTCACTCTCACTCTCTCTCTCTCTTTCTCTCTCTCTCTCTCTCTCCCGTCAGGCGGCGCTGGCTGGGCACGGTGGGCTACTGGCCCAGACAGAGGCGGACTTTCCATTCGGCAAACCTGGGCAACTGCCTGGGGCCCCGAACAAATATGTCCTCGGTAGGGGGCCCAGCTGTCACGCCAGTCGTGGTCAACACACAAAAAAAAGTAGGCTTGATCTTAATTTGCCACTTTTTTTTTTTTTTTTTTTTAGATATTTTTACGGGCTTTTTGGGCCTTTATTTCGGACAGGACAGTGAAGGTGTGACAGGAAGTGAGTGTGGAGAGATATGGGAGAGGGTTGGGAAATGACCCCGTCCGGACTCAAACCGGGGTCCCCGTGGGCATGCAAGCCCAAATGTGGGGGGCTTAGCGCGCTGCGCCACAGCACCTCCCTTCATTTGCCACTTATGTAAAGGGTAACGCTTTACTTTACGGTACAGTACTTTCTGTGTACTTTCTGTGTAACAACAGGGTAACAGACAGAAGTTACAAGGTATCTAACGGGTAAAAAATACTATGTAATACATATCTCAAGAATTACTATGAAACTACTGCATATTTTCTAACCATCAAATCATCAAACTTCTCTCTGTTACCCTGTTGTTACCTATTTAATGGTATTTACTTTGTAATTACCACCCTTTTACCCATTAGATACCATGTAACTTCTCTCTGTTACCCTGTTGTTACCCAGTAAGTACACAGTAATTACATATGGTAACTGTACCGTAAAGTAAAGCGTTACCGTAAAGTAATCGAAGATAGGCCTATATTTCAGACAAAACACTAAGCACCAACCACTAAGCACACATAGCACCAAAACACAGAATTCTATGTCTATATGGTCACTTTTTTTTTACTTCTTTTTATTTTGATTTCCATAGTCATACAGTGCATCACTACATCTCCATTCTTACATATTTCAACCGGGGATACAAACACATCCACAACAAAGAAAGAAAGAAAGATATATGTAGAGAGAGAAAAGGAGAAAGAAAGGAGAGAATAGAGTGAAAGGGATAGTTATATTAAGTGAAAATGCAATACAGTACGTGTCCAGTTATTGATGAATGATTCTAGTTTGTGTTGTAAAAGTGCAGTAACATGTTCCATATGGTACAGTTCTTGAATATATGGTCACTTTTGAGGGCCCCATGTTTATATTTCGCCAAAGGCCCCAAAAAATGACTAGCTCCGCCCCTGGGCCTAACCAGGGCGTGTGTTTTGAGGAGTCAAGCTGAGCCGGAGCACACGCGCAGGAGTCGGTGTCACGGTCAGGGGGAGCCCGCGCCAGCTGCAGAAATGCCATGCGGACCACCAGCCGAGACACAGGCTGACAGAGGACGCTAAAATCATACACACCATACCGCACTGATAGCACAACAACAAACACGACTACAAGAGAGGGGAGCTTGTCATATCGCACAAAGCATTCGGTGGCCTATTGATAAATCAATAGTTGTAACCCTTTGAGGAGTACCATCACAAATATGTGATTAGAATTTTGCCCAAATATTGAATTCTCTTTATGAAGTCATAAGGACTTTGCAGATTTTTAACACAGACTTCTATGGGAGCTGTAGAGTGTTCAAGTAAAATTCTAGAAGAACCTGGGGAAAGTCCTTACTCCTCAAAGGAGTTTAAATGCAAAAAAAAAAAAGAGTTGGATAGGGGGAGGAAAAAAATGACATTAGTTAATTACGAACAAGAAACCTCCCTCCCTGTCATCTTTAATAGCGATTTAACAACGTCGGTGTCGGTGGCGGTGGCGATGGCGGTGGCGATGGCGTTCAACAGGTCCGTGAAAAATTGTGCATGTCTTTAAAGCGCGTGGCCGTGAGGCTGACTGGACAAAGCCATAAATATGGGGCGGTTGATTTGTGTGTCTTCAAACTGACGGGAGAACACCACCACTGGCGCCGCCGCTGTGGGGTGGCGTTGAACGTTGCTTGCCCCACCTCACCGTACCTTACCGTACCGCACGCACCGCACCGCACCGCACCGCACCGCACGCCGCTGTTGAAAAGGAGTGTGTGGCAGGGGATGATCCATCATAAAACAGAAAACTGCACAGATTAGCATCTCATTTTCCTGCCCGAACCCCCTGGGTTAAAACAAGCGAGTAATCACCTGTAAGCGAGAAGAAAGAGAATAAATTGAAAGTCACAGAGGAGAGAGAGATAGAGAGAGAGAGAGAGGGAAGGGGTGGGACACGCACCGC
>NC_085873.1:52604375-52614375 GCF_034702125.1 Engraulis encrasicolus | reverse complement strand
CATCGCACCACAATAATAAATACACAACTACCTCTTTGTGTAGCAGGTCTGTGACACTACAAGGGAGTGAGGGGCCTTCAATAAGCACATTTCTAAAATGCTCTGCAGTGTGAACAGGGATGCCGACGGGGGGGGGCAAACAGGTCTCTTGTCCCGGGCCCAGGGAAAGAGGGGGGGTCCAGAATTGGGTCCTCTTTACATTGTACTGTATGCATTGGGCTGGGGGGCCTTTCAGATGACTTTGCCCTGGGCCTGGCCAAAGCTGTCAGCGGCCCTGAGTGTGAATATCAGTGGCTATCTCCAGTTACAGCTGGTGAGCATACACACACACACGCACGCACACACACACACATGCACGCACGCACGCGCGCACGCACGCACGCACGCACGCACGCACGCACGCACGCACGCACGCACGCACACACACACACACACACGCATGCACGCACGCACGCACGCACGCACGCACACACACACACACACACACACACACACACACACATACACACACACATACAGCCCCCTCCCTCACAGGATACACACACAGCCCCCCTCCCTCCCTCTCACAACCCCTCACTCAACCCAGTGGACAGACAGGAGCCACTTTCAGACCCGTATACATGTGGCAGCCGTTTACAATTCAACAACCCATTTTATTTTCTAATATTAAAAGTTATTTTGAAACTGTGAGGATTTGTGAAAAAAAAATGATATTACTGTCTCCACTCCACTCCTCACTCCTCTCCACTCCTCACTCCTCTCCGCTCCTCACTCCACTCCTCTCCTCTCCTCTCCTCTCCACACATGGCCCGGGCGCGGCGCGATGATGAGGTGACACGTTATCATATTTCCATCTTCCGGGGACTCGTGCCTGTCAACAAGAAATTCAAATAGGAGTGACTGGCAGGTACACATTTTACAATTTCATGTGAGAACGCCTGTGATGGGTAGAGTGACACGCCTTCACTAAACGCCTCGCAGCCCTCTGGCTTTTATTTATTTATTTTAGCGTTTTATTTCACTCCCACCCCTTCCCCCCCTTCTCCTTCTCATTCTCCAGCAGGCAGGCAGGCAGCCGTCCAGCCCAGCCGAATATAAAGTACAGTATGTATTAACTAACTGACCCCTCCGTTACACTGACAGCCCAATATGCAGTATGTATTAACTAACTGACCCCTCCGTTACACTGACAGCCCAATATGCAGTACAGGGGCGGAGTGGCCCACCTTTTCCCACCGGGAGAATTTTCCCCTTGGCGGCCCTCTTTAAAAAAAAAAAAAGACAAACAAACAAACAAACAAAGCGAACAACATGGTTTCCTAACCAAAAAGACAAAAGCCACGAAATCTGCAGTCGTACTACATGTGAACATTAGTGTAGTCAAAATATCAACCTGAATTGGAGAATTTAGCCTACACCTTGATGAAATGCACAGCTAGTGGTGTAGTCTATGTAAAACGCAGGTATACGCACCCATTTCAAAATGTCAGGGATTGCAGTATACCCACTTAAAATGGATTGATCCATTATTTACAATAGCACAAATGTATACAGTACACATAAAAAAATGCTCAAATATACAGTATACCCACTTCAAAAAGTAGACTACACCACTGGAGCCATCATCACAGTCCAAAGCATTCATAGGCCTACTAGGTTAGGCTACATCACGCTACTGTTCCATGCAAATGTGCACTCCACTGTCATTTTGACAGTTTGAAATTGAAATATCGTTTAAGGAAGACGGATGAGCATGGGCACAAAGTTTTGAGGGTGGGGATTTTTAGAAGAGTAGGCTTACAAAATATAGTATAGTAGCCTATAGTTTACAAAAAGTCTGTCTACATTGTGCAATAAACCCACCATGCAGCAAATAAGCCAAACCTAGCTACTTCAAAGCACAACCATAAGTCAACAAAATGTATAACCAAACGGTGTAGGCCTACCTTAAAACGCTGTCTTGATCGCAGCAAATTTCTTTGTTCCTTGCAATTACATTTTAATCCACAGTTTAGGCTACACACCCAGCACTGCTCACATCAGAATCTTCTTGTGTGGTAATTATTTTGTTCCATTTCTTCAGACATTACACAGGCTACATCCTAAATGTGCCATATATAAATGTATGTTTGATATACCATTATTTCGACTGTAATGAGATATACCTCTAGTTCTAACAAACCAATGCCATCAAAACATGTACAGCGTGTTTTCCTGCTTAGCTGCAGTTCACTTCCTTACCACTTGGTGGAGTATGTTCGTAACCCAAGTCAATAACCACAGAACAAGAGAATCTGGAGTGGCAGACTGTAAACTGTAACAGTCATGTGGAAATCGGAAAATAAATCACAACTGACTAATATTTCCGTTCCTTGGTAACCAATCTAAATATTACAGGTTCTTGAAATACTGAAAACGAAACTATGTTACTAAGATCTAGTAAACTTCCGCGATCTACGGTGTATGAACATTATCAGTAGAGAAGGGGTGTGGCCAATTTACTGTTTGACACCGTCACTGAGGTATTGCGGTCGGGTAAACGGTATATATACTGTTGAGTCAACGATCACGTAATTAAGTAGGGATTTATAGCTAGTTCGCTTTAGTCCCGACACTGGGCTAGCTGAGAATATGATGCAGCCGAACTCTCTGGGGCCGGCTGAGAACATAACAGAGCCATTGTAGTATATTACGCGGCCGCGGCCCACCGGGACAAGTCCCCGATCTCCCGATGGCCACTCCGCGCCTGATGCAGTATGTATTAACTAACTGACCCCTCCGTTACACTGACAGCCCAATATGCAGTATGTATTAACTATACTGACCCCTCCGTTACACTGACAGCCCAATATGCAGTATGTATTAACTAACTGACCCCTCCGTTACACTGACAGCCCAATATGCAGTATGTATTAACTACACTGACCCCTGCGTTACACTGACAGCTGTCTGCTAATGTGGTATGCTTGGAAATGAGACTAGCTTGACAACAGAGTGATTTATCTCTGTGATTTAATCACACAACTCATTTAAAAATGGGCTTCGCCGGTAATGTACGACAAATGAAATCAACACACTCATGTAAAGGTTACATTTAAAAGCTGTGATTTGGTAAGGCAGGTTCAGTAGTACCTGAAGCAGCCAAAATACATGCAGTCAGACATACTTTCTCAACTGAGGAGTCTGACAGCGCAGTTGGCTTTTGATAGAAACTTCATAAAAATTATTCATTGTCTGGAATAAAATTCATATTTTGAGAGTGAGAGAGGTGAAAACTGCTTTAAAATATCCGTCTCCACGTAACAGGATCATTCACAGTGCGGCGGAAGAGAACGGATACTCAAAGGAATTTCCTGACAGAAAAAAAGGCTTAAAAGTATCCTTCCTCCAGAAAGATTCTTATCGAATAGTTGTTTAAAAAAAAAAGAAAAGAAGAAAAAAACATTTCTGATTACCTCCATGTCATTAGACTATGAATTGCTCCTTTGAAAATAATGACTGTAGAGGCTCCAAATCGTTTTAAAAAAGAACATATCAAAACGGTTTAAGCTACTTAGGATGAATTCCAATTATATTTTAATATTCTGCTGAGCATATTTTGTGCGGGAGGAGAGAGGAGAGACAGAGAGAAAGAGAGGAGAAGAGGAAGAAAAAAAAGAAGAAAAAAAAACATCAGCAGTGGCGTCGCATGCATAACTCACTGGCAAGTGTTGGCCAGCTGTGCCACTCTAGCCCTCCAATCACTTTGTGCATTTTAGCAGCATGGTAATTTAGTGAAGCTCATACCTGAGCGATGGCATTTTCAATGAGTAGGGTAATCTACTGAGAATTTGTGCATGCTTATGAGCTCACGGTTTCAGGCTGCCAACACAAAAAATACATCAAGACCAATTACAATATCAACTTTCAGTCTGGTACCCTTGCCACGCAAGTGCATGTATGCCTGCCCCAGGCACTTCAAATTGCATCTAATTTGAAATCTTTGGGGTTTTAATTAAATTTCAGAATATATGGAATTCTTCATTAGTACCTGCTCTGAATAGAAGATTATGTGTACTGCACACACCTCACCTCTGTCTTCCTCGTTCTCTATTTCTATCTTTCTTTCTTTCTTTCTTTCTTTCTTTCTCTCCCTCTCTCAGTATCTCTCTTTTTCTGCCAGTATCTCTCTCTATCCTGAAAGCGTGCGATGCCTGGACATCTCTGTGGACGGTGAGCTGGTCAGGTTGATGAGCGAGCGGTGTGCAGTGAGTTTCACACTGAAGATATACTAAATATTATCGCAAGGATCACTACTCCATCGAGGGATGAGATTCACAGACTTTTTAATAGAATCTTATATTTCTCTTAATGATTTGCAAATTGTCATCAGATTACCAAATGCATTTACTTGGCTTTTTTATCTTAATGGGAGAAGAAAAGCTATTAACCAGATTTTTTGGCCATCCACTTTATGAGATGATATACCCTGCAGCAGCTAAATACTGAAACCATTAACTGGGTTTGATGTACGGTACTCCTCTCTGTTACCAGACGAACGCACGGAGCATGAATAAAAATGTCTTTCACATTTTTTTGTGGTATGCAGTGTTGCCAGATGTGTCTGATCAAATCCCGCCCCAAAAGGTTCTCAAAAACCGCCAAAATGTGCTCAATCCCGCCCAATTTCAACAAATTGCATTGATTTCAATGGGCACAAAACTGCAGGAAAAAAAATGCCAAATGGTCAATTTTTTCAGTTTTTACCCGCAGGCAGCCATTCCAAGTTGCCCAATTCGGCAGGTAACCGCCCAATCTGGCAACCCTGGTGGTGTGCTAAAAACCTTTAATAGCCACGAGGAGCTGACTGGCTGGCTACAGGGTGCTGCCATTCATTCATCTCTGTCAGGTCAGGACAACGCTATTCAGATTCATTATTGATGTATATCAAAGGAATTACCACATAACTAGGGGAGATTTATAATCGATGTATGTATATTTGTATGACAGACGTACATTGATCTTATATGGGTCAAAAGAGCTATAGACTGCGCAGCAAGCACGCACTGCTGAGGGGATGTGGCCAATTTCCCTGCAGTTCTTGAACGTGAAAGTGTCAGTGCTCCCCTCCCACACACACACACACACACACACACACACACACACACACACACACACACACACACACACACACTCACACACACACACCTTAGTATGCATAAGCAGGTCAGAGGAGCTGATGAACCTGCCTGCTGTGTGCTCGTGAGCATGTTAGGCCTTAACCTCCCCCGTCTGCCGCTGAGGAGACAGCCGCCCGGGCCGATAGCTGCGCACACTGCATGCAAAGGAGCATCCCAGGCGAGCTAGCGGCCCAATCACTACAGTAACGCACCACAGGAGCATCCCAGGCGAGCTAGCGCTAACACCGCTACCGTAATACACTAAAGGAGCATACCAGGCGACCCAGCGCTAACACCGCTACCGTAACACACTAAAGGAGCATCCCAGGCGACCCAGCGCTAACACCGCTACCGTAACACACCAAAGGAGCATCCCAGGCGAGCTAGCAGCCCAATCACTACAGTAACGCACCAAAGGAGCATCCCAGGCGACCTAGCGCTAACACCGCTACCGTAACACACTAAAGGAGCATCCCAGGCGAGCTAGCGGCCCATCGCTACCGTAAGGAGCATCCCAGACGAGCTAGCGCCAACACCGCTACCGTAACACACCAAAGGAGCATCCCAGATGAGCTAGCGGCCCCATCGCTACCATAAGGAGCATCCCAGGCGGGCTAGCGGCCTCATCACTACCGTAACACACCAAAGGAGCATCCCAGGCGAGCTAGCGCCAACACCACTACAGTCACCAAAGGACCATCCCAGGCAAGCTAACGCCAACACCGCTACCGTAACGCACCCTACAAAAGACATGCTTCCAGCATGCAACTCTATTATCACATTAGGAAAGGGTCTACCCAGTTCTCCTTCCATAAGCATGCTCACATGTGAAACAAATTCACCAGTTAAGCATAAACATATTTATATTGTACCACAACAAAATATTATATTTCTTTTATGAAATCAGGCTATTTCAAAATACTCTTGGGCTTACATGCAAAACACATAACTCACGAGTCAAGAACAAATATATTTATGTTGCAGGCCTACTACAACCAAATATTCAATAATGCCATTCTCCCCGTCCAACAGTGACACCTCAAGCCTGCACTAATGGCCTTTGGCAGAGGAAGTCAGCAAATGTTTTGCAACACCAGCGTGATCTTCTTTGCATATGTAAAGCAGGGATCTGTTTGTTGACCTGGTACTGCTCATTAACGAGCGCAGGACAACCAACACTGTTGTTCAAGTCAACAATTTCTGACAGGTTAATGCAGTTGAAGCAAGGTTTGTTTTGAAAGAACCCAATTGAATCACTGCTTGGTGGTGGTGGTGGTGTTGTTTTTGGTCTTACAGCTTCCCATAGCAAGTGACTTAACTCTTGTTTGTCGAGTTTGTTGAGCATGGCGGCTGAGAAACGAGGCGAGTAGAGTGTGCTGTATAGATTTCACATCTAATGATCCCTGAAGCTCTTGAACAGCAGATCTAAACAGATTCCCTTTTGCAAATGATTTCATCAGCCGTCATTGTTTTGTCCTCTGAGACATTGGCAGTGCAGTTTAATGGCTGACTCTCAAAACACAACGCTGCAACCACTGAATGAAAGCTGAAGAGAAAAGCTACAATAGCACCACAGAACCAGTTACTCTACACATTTCAGTCCAAAATGTAAGAAGTCAGAAAGTTGATGTGGCTTTTAGTTGCTTATCGTGTTTGCTGAGCAAAGGTCTACGAAACATTTCAAATGAATTATGAAATGGGTGGAATAGAACAAGAACTTATGTTTCATTTTGTTCAGTCAACACTGGAAAAAAAAAGTAACTTAATGGCCATCGTTTTTCAGCATCAATTATTTGCTGATGGATTTTTACATAATATGATTTCATGCTCTCACAACTTCAATTGATCATGTCCAAACATTTCTCAGTGTCAAGACAGCACCTTGTTACACTGCTTGGTACATGTTACACTGCGCTGGTTCATGTACCAATTACAGAATGTTACCACACAAGATTTGCTGTAAATACATTCAGGCAATCTACAATATAGTATCTGTGGTGGCTGTCAGATTTTTTGGGAATATAACTACAGATCCTACCTGTGGACAGTACACCACTACATAGTACATAATCACAATTATTCCTCTGATTTGTTTGTGAGATTATTCCCCAAAATGGCAGTATGTTTTGGTTGTAATGACACTAGTTTCCAAAAACTATAGCCCATTCCCAACTTGCGTGAGTATCACAATTCACCTAAATCACATGAAATTAATAATACGTTGGAAACTGAAGCACTGAAGTAAATTACGTAAAAAGCTAGAGATGCCTTGTTCATGGTATGTTCAGGAAACATGATTAAATGCACAAAAAATAGCATGCATTTATAATATTAAAAAACATTGTATTTTTAGTGCATTTAATCAGGATAGGAACATATATATTCCATTTATATTTCCTGTGTAATATTGAACCGTCTTCCACCTGATGTCCTTAGAAGTCATTTAGTGTCCTACTACCAAATGCACTCCAAATCCAATACATGCCATTGACAGAGACGGAGTGGAATTGCACAAATGCCCTTAAATTGGAAATGCCTCTCTCTGTTTAACCATAAATATTTGCCAAAATGGAGGATATAAAGTGGTGCGATTGGTTTTGCCTGATCAATACTGGCGTCTGTGTTCTCGACCAATCACACGCTGACCACAGGCACCAATTCCCAAATCACCACTTGGGGCATAATCTGTCTCCCAGAGGGGTTTTATGACCTGTAACGTGTTTATGGCATGGTGGGCAGCATAGCATGCATGTGCCGACTTAAACATTTCCGAGGGTCAGTCTGACCCCCTTACTTAAACAATTTGCACTGCTGCTGCTGCGCCCCGATCAACAAGGTCGCGACCTCTCACCCGCTCCTTTAAACTTTTCATTAAGTACGAGGCGAGATTACTGGTCGCCTCAGTCACCTGAAGAGAGCCGAAATGAAAAGTACTCCCTGCAACCAGCAGTGTAAAATTATTTTAGCACCCCCTGAGAAGGGGGGGGGGGGGCAAGTCTTAGGAGAGCCGGGAGTGGCACTATAGCACTCCTACATGGAGCCACACAAGCACAGGTACTCCATCCCTTCCTCTACTCCCTCCCTCCTAGCTAAACCTTGCACTGTTCAAACAGGCACTACATGTGTGTGCTAGTTACGCTAAGGTTAGAAGATGATGTTCTGAGGTGGCAGAACTCTCTCTAATGTCAGTCAGGATTAAGTGGTGTGCGGGTTGACTGAACTCCCTTTACTTTACCGAGGAAGGAAGTATCCCACTGATCCCGAAGATCTGACTGAATGGTGTCACCTCCCAAGGTAAACTCGCTGCTAAATTAGCATAGTCTGAAAAACACAAGTCAAAAAAAAAAAGCATGTAAGCACACACTCATGGCTGACAGTACCAGAGTCTCTTTGGTTATGCCTGTCAGATCTCTCCGCAGTAATTGATAATGTCTGAAGATGTGGCGGGTGAGGTGTCAAGCGAGCAACAAGGGCCAGAACTGTCAATAGCGTCTGTTCCATCCTGTCGTGTTACCTGCCTTTTAAATGCACACACGCCTCCCTCCCTCCCCGCCCGCCTGTGCTCGGATCTGTGTACACACATACATTAATATTAATCACACAACAAAATGCTCCATGCCTGGGGTCCCGGGGTCCCCGCGGTCCGCTACAGTGAAGGGATCAGGGAGAGGGGGAGCCACAAATCTGGTCGGGGGCCGCTGCCTGCCACCTCATACATTTTTAGCTTAGGTTATAATAATTGACTTCTTAACACTGCCTGCATTTAGCTCCTTTGCTTACATGGAGGAATTGGGAATTGTACCACACCAAACAACACACCACACCACACCACACGTGCACAATTGCACATACCGTACTTGCCATCGATAAAAGTGTAGCTTTCAAATAATAATAATAATAATAATAATTGAGAGCAAAACAAGTTTATAATAGTAATACCAGTAGCCCGTTTCAATGTAACAAAGTTTCCTTAAACAATCATGGATATTATCATCTATATACTGTATGTCTTTGCAAAAAAGCAAGCAAGTCTGTGCCTCGGTTATGTTAGTGCTATGTTGTAGCATTATGCACGTGTAGCATATCTAGCTAATAATAGGTGCTGGTAAATGAATTTGATTGCAGTAATATTAAAATGCCAGTAAAGACTGTGCACTTTGAACAGGTACTCTAGGAAACACTGCCATTCAGAATATCCCAGATAATTAGCATTCCTCCTGGCTGCCATTTTGTTTTTCCCAAGTGGTCCCGTACCTCATTGAAATAGATGAGATACAAAAGTTGGCACCATCACTGGTAGCTGGATTCTGCCACTCAAAGAAGAAAGAAATAAAAAAAAGACACAGTGTGTGTGTATGAGGGGTAGGGGGTTGTCGGGTAGTGTGTGTGTGTGTGTGTGTGTGTGTGTGTGTGTGTGTGTGTGTGTGTGTGTGTGTGCATGCGTGCGTGCGTGTGCGTGTCCGTGTGTGTGTGTGTGAGCGTGTGTGTGTATGCGTGCGTGCGTGCGTGTGTGTGTATATGCGTGTGTGTGCGTGTGTGTGTGTGTGTTAGGAATGGTCACGATTCTGTATGAATGCTCCGGCTGCCCCGAGGCTAAGACTGGATGTTGATAAGGAGATGAGTCCCTGCAGAGCCGTTCGCTCGCTCCTCTGCTGAGAAGAGAAATTAAAGCTTGCCACTTTTCCTTTCACCTGTCCTTCTGACAGCTCTGTCAGCGCTAATGTGAGTCTCTTACTATCCCGCCCTAATCCGTGTCCTATGGTAAAGAATCATTTATTAAAAAATTAAGAGGGCTTTCGCCTCCCCCTCAGTCTGGTCGGGTTGAGTCGGTCTCTTCAGAA
>NC_085873.1:52584375-52599375 GCF_034702125.1 Engraulis encrasicolus | reverse complement strand
GCATTTATATAGACACTTGGTAGGCCTACAGATTTGACACATCCCATCTGAAATCAGCCTCTTGAGGGGACAGGCATTTTATTCATATTATTCATCATACATTTCATCATATTATATATATCATAGGCAAATAATAATGCAATGACCCCATTAATAAACACATTTACATATTCAAGGACTATAATTTCACCAAACCCTCCCTGATTTTATTTGGGCCCAACAGACTCACCCACTGTTGAGTTCAAAAAGAGTCGCTCAGTAGTCAATTACATCTACTGAAAACTAGATCACTTATCAAGTAAATCTCTTTTCTGTCTTTGTCTGTTTCTCAGTGCCAGATTGGTGCAAATGACGGTTGGATGCCATGACCCATTAGACCCCATAGTATCTGATTTCACATGGAATGACCTGATTTTGGGAAGTGAAGGACAAATTGGCTTCAATCAATTGTTTTACCTCTTAATCCAGAGGCGCGAGGAGGGCCCTGAATTCAACTCCTTCCTTCTGTAAAGCTTCACCAATGCTGGGGCAAACCAATGCAGACTGGAATGTGGCCATTAGATGAACGTTTGTAATGCAATGAAACTCCCTGCAGATCTGTAGCCTACAAAAAATACAAACATTGTACAATACAAACATGATTACAGATCTGAAACACACAGCCAGCACACACTACCGGTACATTTAACAATAATATTACATACAATAGGTCTACTAACTTCATCTGTCAGGAAAAAAAAAATCAAAATAGGACAGAACGTGGGGTAAGTTTACTTGGTGAGCTTACACTGTGCGCTATTTCCAATCGCAGGAATTCATGTCCTGTTCATACTGCACGAGGGGATCGCATGGGCTTAAAAAAATCACATCTCAGGACTACCGAGCATACACTGTGCGTTATTTTCACTCGTGGATATTAAGCTCCTGCTCAGTGCTCACACTGCACGAGGGAATTTCATGATATAAAAGCGCACATCTCACAGTCCTCACACGATACAAGCCGGCAGTCGGATGCGAGCCGAATGCTCCCACTGTAAGACATGACAAATGTTTCCCGGGTCTACAGAGGAGGGAACTTGCGCACCTGAGGTGGAGACAAGGACCCACTCAGGAGGAGAGAATTGCACGGCCCTAGAGCTATTCGTTTGTGCAAGTGTAATACTAGAGTCAAATCGGGTCGTAGCACTGCTTTAACTGTGCAATTTACTCACGAGGCGCGACCAGGATTCCAAACGGTTTTGATTTTCTCACGGCCCTACGATTGCACCATCGTGAGGGGAAATCGCTTGTCCTTACCCTATGTACACTACACGATGCGAGACTCACGATTGACCTGCGGTTGAGCAAGTACTTGGCCCGACTCCCAAAAAAGTGAGAGTGACAAATCGGTGTAAGCATTTTGTTGCGACCCTACAATTGCAAGATCATGAGGTGCAATCGCTTGTCCTTACACCATGTAGGCTACACTATACGACGAAAGCTAGCTGGCAACTTCATTTCAAAACGGACTGACCATAGCCTACGTTGTGTAGCCTATGTTTAAAACAACAGGTTGATAGAGGTGCAATATCAAATTACATAATCTTATTTTCAGTAAAATATAAGAACTCCAACCTCTTGATGAAATCACAGCCGAGCAGTCTCAGTCTGGTATCCGCTTCAATCAGAGGGAAAAGGCAAAGATAAGCACCAAATGTGCGCTTTGAGCCGTTGACAATCTCGTCCACATGTTGTGCCCCTGGAGGTAACCCCGTTGCATGTAGACTTCTCGATCACGCCCCCGCGCAGACAAGTTGAATTCACTTGGATTTGGAAGTATGACAGATGCATGCATGTACAACTTGATATAACAACTTCGTATTGGAAGTTAATAGTGTTTTCCTGTCATCTTAGTCCTGCTTACTCATATCAACGTGTGGGCAGGAAAACAAGGAGTTTGTTTTTTAGCAGTGCAGCAGTCCTTTGTTGGGGAGAGATCTGCAGTGAATAACTGGAAAAGTTAAATTTCTTCTGCAGTTGTTCCAATCAAAATGTTGCTTTCACTTCACTAATGTGTATGTTGTAACCTCGTAGCCCAATACTGTAGATAATGTTAATTGTAGTAGGAGAGAGTATAGTAGTAATTCAACGTAGTCTGCAAACTATACTTTGAAAGTCCTATAATAGGCCTACAAATGGGCTTTTTATTAGGGGTGCATAAGGATAATTGAATAAAGAAAATTAAGCTAAAATGAGATACAAAAACATAGCCCTACATATTCCAACATAGTTAGTTGTATAGATTCAGAGACAGACTTTCCAATAATTGAACATGCCAGTCCATATCATCTGGTTGTGCAGTAGCCCAGCTGATTAGTTGGTTTGTTAACAAGCAGGCCGGCGGTTTCAATACATGACACACCTAAATAGCACATAAACGGCTAACAATGACAGCCGCTAAAGCATGACTGTCTCAGTCAAAAGGCATAGGACTAGTAACCCTAGGCCTTGGCTTGGAAATACATAGGCCTACTATAAAGTGACATTTTTTTGCAGAAGCATGTTCTACACTGCTTTTTCTGTTAAGCATTGTGGTCTGTCCAAAAGAATAGACAAAAGCCCAGGAACCCAGAACTAGATCTCATAATACAGAAAGATCTGTTTGCCTACAGGAGCCCTGGAAGCAAGTGGCTGCTGTGACATGACGGAACACAGTAATGGAACTAAAAGCTATAAAACGGTTTTCTTCGGTTAAATTGATTCATGAATTTTGAAGAGAACATTATCTAATGAATTTACTCTGAATAGAAAGCAATTAAAAGGACATAGCGGCCTGATTAACCCCAAAGTCAGCCGCCGCCACAATTGCTGTACACTTTTTAAATGATTTTCACTGAGAAAAAAAAGAAAAACACAGAAGCAGATTTACTGTCTTTTGCCCTCTGCTAATCCATACAAATTAATGAACAAAAAGTTAATTTCTGTGATGACCCTATTCTACCATACCCCGGATTACAGCGCCTGGTAAAATGGTACGCGTCATAGTGCTAAGGAGGGAGCAATCAGTGTGTGTGTGTGTGTGTGTGTGTGTGTGTGTGTGTGTGTGTGTGTGTGTGTGTGTGTGTGTGTGTGTGTGTGTGTGTGTGTGTGTGTGTGTGTGTGTGTGTGTGTGTGTGTGTGTGCATGTGTGTGTGCATGTGTGTGCGTGTGTGTGTGCGTGTGTGTGTGTGTGTGTGTTTGAGAGGGTGGTGGGGGGGACAAGTGATTAACTCTGTACCAAAGCTCGCCTCCCGGTTTAGCTGGTTCACCTAAATACTGAAGGTAGTAGCTCATTTACCAGCAGGTTGTCAGCAAAGTCAGTTTGAACATGGTGAACCCTTAAACTTTCTCTCACCTCTTTCTCCTCCAAAATGAATTGGCTGTGTGATAATAATCATCATTATTTTTTAATTAATAAGCTTTTCCTTTCTCTCTCTTTGTGTTATGACCTATATTCCTAAACTTGGGTTAATAGTGTACCCTCTCTAAAACGTTTGATTTTCATTTTTAATTGAGTTGAGACACGTTCCTAGTTGGAGGGTTTTTTTCAGCCCGTGTCACTGCAGATGGCATTGGCATATATTAACCATTTGAACGCTGTTGTTGTTGGTAATTGTCCTCTGCAAGCCTTTCTATTGTTTATACATTAAGTGATTTAGTTATTAGTTATTAAGTGATTTAGTATGTCTTGTACAACATGAAAGTGAGACCACTGATTAGTTTAGTTACTGCCTTGATATTGTATTTCACTTCGTCTAAATTACAGACACAGAGATCGACCTTTGGAACTTGAAATCACATTGACTATAATGCAATATATTTATTTATTTTAAAATATGCTTGATTGTAGAGTCCCACCAGAAATGCATATATAAATACAATATACTGTACAGATCTCACCAGAACTACATATATAAATACAATGTTCTGCCATTAAGACTCAGAAAGAGGAATTCGTATTTAACGATTTAATGTTAACATAGTTGACAATGGAATTGGCATAAGTAGACAGTATTTGGCGTAGGTCCAATCATCAGCCCGGGTCTAGTGCTGGCGGATCCAGTAGAGCCTGCCGTAGCCGTGCAGCAGGAACTGGAAGAGGTGTCAAAAGTAAAAGTAAAAAAGAAACACAGTTTTACCTAACAAGACTTACCTAACAAGTAGTTAACAACACAGTGTACATATTTCATTAGGTACAATGGAGTAAATGGTGCAACAGCAGCTATGTAATATTGGTGCAAGTGTTTACATACACCATGAATTTGCTTTTCCTCGTCCATTTGACACCTCTGCTATCCATAAACAATTCCTGCGATGACCTTCAGCAGTAGGAGAATGCTGTTTAGGCATGATGCCTCTAGCCGCAAACACATGCATGGAGCTTGGTTTACAAATTATCAATAATCAGATTAGCTCTCCTCTGATAGCGGGAAGCCTGTGCATCCCCTGTACCGTGCATCACTGGTAATGTGCATCACCTGTAATGACCATCACCTATAAATGGTAATGTTAACGTGCACACAGAAAAACACACATTTTGAGGATTGGAAATATAATGACTAGATTTCAATAGAGCTCTGGCAATAGGCCTACAAGGATAATGCCACAGACGTGTAGGTCATAGCTAAACCCTTAAAGGCATCAAGCCAGCATGACATATAAGCATATAAATATATAAATGTATAAATATATAAATATATAAATGTATATATTTCTTGTTTGTTTTTCTCCTCCCTGACATAAACAGTTCGAGGCGGTGCGATATTGACAAGTTTTTGCTAACAGTGTCTCTGAAAGGGATCAATACGATGGGAGAAGTTTAGCCTAGCGTCTCTCTTCCACCTGACAAACGCCCGCCCGCCTGCCTGCCCGCCTGCCTGCTTGGCTATGCGGCCGCCAGTTTATTCGCCGTTGTTTGCCATGGCCATTAATGACTATGTCTTGTTTTTCAGCAGTCATCTCCATGGGCTGTTGATAAAGATTTTGCATCATGTTCCAAGTGTCAGGCCTGTCAGTTTTGCTGAAGCATTTGGCCAGAAGGAGGAGGAAAAAGGCAGGGGGAGCTATTGATTACAGCTTCTCTGTGTCACTTGTTCACTAGGATTTAGGTATTGATGAGGCCGGGAGTGAAAACAAGCCCTCTCCCATGTGGGCCTCTTTACCGAGGGAGAGGAGAGAGTGAGAGAGGAGAGAGAGGAGAGAGGAGCAAAAAAAATGCAAAGTTGGAGAAAATATTCAGCTGCAGCCTGCCGTTAGTCCGAGGCGGAGGGATTCCACCAATCGATCGGAGACCACCTTCATGTCTCTTTTTCTTTGTCAGAGAGACAAATCTGTGGAGCCTGGACGTTTTATATAGCATCTGAAGCCAGGACTCGGAAAATGATGGATCTGCGCATTGGCTAAATTAGATTTCACAGGGAGAGTGCAGGTTCGAGGCTGTCAGGGCTGACAATGACTGGAGTATTAATAACAATAATTGAGTTAGGTGGTGGTGGTGGTGGTGGTGGTGGTGGTGGCGGTGGCGTGTGTGTGTGTGTGTGTGTGGGGGGGGGGGGGGATACAGATGGATGCTGGTCGCTTGCCATTTTTGTAAATCATTTATGTCTTCGGCTTGTCTAATATAGGCGAATAAGCCAGATAATGCGGCCATTAAAACAGATGGGCTGGTACAATGCAGGGGGCGCGGAACTCAATCGTCCTGCTCTGCTCCTGGGGTCCGCTCCTGATTGGCTTCATCATCGTTTTCTCATCATCATTATTATTACTTTAGCCATGAATTAGTTTCTAATACACAAACAACATGCTGTTGGCCATCACTATATACTGAACTTAAGTGTTGCACTGTTAAACCACTAAAAATGTATACGTTCTTAACATACAGTCTTGTACATGTACCATTTTTGTTTTTTAGACTCCATATAACCCCTCCCTTTCTCTTCTACTCTGTCCCTGTCTGTCCGTCTGTCTGTCCATCTGCCTCTGTCTCTTCTCTCTTTCTCTCTCTCCCTCCCTCATGTTTCAGGACTTCCTGACTGGCATCAGTCTGCCGCTGCCCCCCCTGTTGAATGGTCGTGGCCAGGGCCGTAACCAGGGCCGTAACCAGGGCCGTAACCAGGGCCGTAACCAGGGCCGTAGCCAGGGCCGTAACCAGACATTTTCAATTACTGGGGTCAAATACTGTGGTCAAGTACTGAGTGCTGTACTGCATACTGTACAATTAGAATGCTTCAAACTCTTCGGTCAAACTCTTAACCCCTTAAGACACGGCATTAATAATTAGCTGTTATCACAATGGCAATGATCAAGTCATAATGTATTACTAAAGGCCCCGTACACTGTCATAGTAGTGAAGTACTATAGCAGTTAACTTTCAATGTCTATTACAGCGTGCCACTGGAGGTACGGCATGCATTAAGGGTTTAAGTTAGTTTTCATTGATCATTGCCTTGAGGATGGCATGGGGGTGGCGCATACAGACTGAATTTATCATTGCATCGTAGATGAATTTGGCATTTCTGAAAAAAAAATACAGAGGACATGACCTCTGTGTCCTCAATGGTAGTTACGGCCATGGTGGTGTGGAGACAAAGGTCAAAAAACATACTGGCAGTGGCAGTGGCAGTGGCAGCCCAGCGAGTCATGACACGCAGACCAGGACACAGAGAGATTGGTAAAGGAGCCCAGTATCCCACATACACACGCGCGCGCGCAGGCTCGCGTACGCACGCACCTACGCACGCACCTACGCACGCCCGCATGCATGCACATACGCACGCACGTACGTACGCATGCAGACTCTCTCTCTCACACACACACACACACACACTCTTTCTCCCTCTCTCTCTCTCTCTCTGTCTCTATCTGTCTCTCTCTGTCTCTCTCTCTCTCTCTCTCTCTCTCTCACACACACACACACTCTCTCTCTCGGAGCATGTGCACACATGCACATACCCACACATGCTCTCACACAGTCTCTCTCTCTCTTTCTCTCTCTCTCTCTTTCTCTCTCTGTCTCTGTCTCTCTCTCTCTCTCTCTCTCTGTCTCTCTCCCTCCCATGCACACACACCCACACACACACCACAGTACTGATGAGCAGTCACTTACTCCCCCCCATTAGTGTCCAAATGGCACCACACGACACCCGGAGAGGAGGGGGCGGGNAGGGTGGACGAGGGAGGAGGGAGGGCTACAACAGCTCTCCATAGCCCCCCGCACTAATATAGCACCATCCAAGCAGCCCTCCTATGCCAGCATGCCATTATCCTATTCATCTGGACATGGTTTAAAAAAAACCCCAAAAAAAACAGTTATCAGTTTGTCTGGGCTTTTTTTTTGTTTGGTTTTTAATGGTGTGCTACTGTATTCTTCTATCAATCCAAACATGTTAAATCTGTAAATCTGTAAAAAGAGAGAGAGAGAGACAGAGACAGACAGAGGGACATCCTCTTGAAGTCTGCAAGGGCCCCTCCCCCAGTTTTTAGCTTCTAAATAATGGTTTGATTATATGACCAACATTTGACTAAAAGTTAAATTAGGCATTGGCCATTGTTTTATTGTCGTGTATTTTGTCTGTATCCTCCTTTTCCATGTACTTTGTTCCCAGCTCAGATGTGTGCTCTATTTTTAATGTGGATGTGTTTTATGGTTGCATGGGGCGTATTGGATGCTGAGGGGAGCGGTGTGTGTGTGTGTGTGTGTGTGTGTGTGTGTGTGTGTGTGTGTGTGTGTGTGTGTGTGTGTGTGTGTGTGTGTGTGTGTGTGTGTGTGTGTGTGTGTGTGTGTGTGTGTGTGTGTGTGTGTGTGTGTGTGTGCGTGCGTGTGTGCGCTTGCGCATGTGCGTGCTTGCGTGTGTGTGTGCATGTGTGTGCGTGCGTGTGCGTGCGTGTGCGTGCGTGTGCGTGCGTGTGCGTGCGTGTGCATGCGTGTGCGTGCGTGTGTGTTTTATGGTTGTGCATGGGGTATGTGTGGGAGGGTGAGGGGGTGGGATGGAGGGATGGAGAGAGGGGGTTGGAGGTGTGGAAGGGATGGAGGGATGTAGAGAGGGGGTTGGAGGGAGGGCGAGAGAGAGGCAGATGGAGGTAGAGCGGGGGCATGAGATCCTAATGTGTCGCCTCTTTAAGGAAGCATCTGTTTTGGTGAAGGACAGGCTGCAGTCCCGTCCAGCAGCACAGGGACGTCTCTAGTCAACCTGCTGCCCTAGGCCAGCACCCCTTCCCTTTCTTTGCATTTAGAAATTGTCATCTGTAAAACATAGCACCATACATATGATCGAACACAGGTAATCTAAGTCGTGTCCATGCTTAATCATTATCAATGTGTAAAGTGTAAAGAGGTTTTTTTTTTTCGTTTGACATTCTAACTCTGTGGGATATTTTTTGGGGCATTTCTGGTGCCCCAAGACATTTGGGGCCCTAGGCGACCGCCTGGTGTGCCTATGCCCTGTGCCGGCCCTGCAGCAGTTCTATAGTGCATTCCAACCAAAGGAAACAGGAGCATGAACAGCCAACCGGCCCACACAACGCAGTTTACCAAAGTCATAAATGGGCTCATTGCTATAAAATGCATCTATCAAATTATTGTCTTGTGTTTTTCTCATTTCACATATTTACAAGTATGTAAAACAGTGCGTGCAATAAATATGATCTATGAGTGTTGTTTTCTGGTGCTGTTGCATGGTGACTCTTGCATGCAGTATTACACGTATTTCCTATTGATAGGCCTACATGTTCTTTCTCCATGTATTTCCTAGTGATACATGTTTTTTTGTAACCTGACCAGAAAGCACAGCATTTATAGCTGCGACATCTGAGTTGAATTCTGAACTGTGGAGAAGTCAAATCAGGTTGGGAATATTTTGTCTGTGTGCAAAGGGAAGGCATGTGCATACTGCCTGACTCCACTCCTTGTGATTGTACGCGTTTGTGAGTGTTTATGTTTCTTGCGGTTTACGGGTTTTGTCTAGTGAAGACCACAGATTATGTTACCGCAGGATTGGCAACGATGCGTGTTTATACATAACAAACACTGCTATTCCAAGGCCATTCCAATAAAAAAAAATACAAAATCCAAGAGCAGGAAATTATAAATTAAAACTTTCACCAACACAAAGAAACGTAACACAAATATTTGAAGGGAAACCTAATGAGATAATAAGAGGTGTAGAATAAGGCCGGTATTACTTTACCGCTCTCTTGGCCAAAAGGACTCGCTCAAGCCACTGCCAAAAACTAGAAGTAAATCAACTGGACTGAATCCTGCAATATGTTTAAATTAAACACTGCACCCCAATAATCATGTGATAGATATCGCCACATGGTTACCATATGATGTATGTTAGAGAGAGAGAGAGAGAGAAAGGAGAGGGAGAGAGAGAGAAAAAAAATGTCTGTATCAAATCCTGGCACAGCAACTGACATAGATACAATTTGCTGCGTGGTAATGAATAAGTGACAACATGTAAAGCTCAGAGGGGAGAAATTTATAGGTGTATTCATTTTTGAACCGAGTCCAAAGTTTCTCATTTCCATTGACCCATTTTATACAAGTGATCCACATGAAAGCCGACAGGATGTATTGCACAGTTGTGGGGGAAGCGTTTGATATCCCCCTCCACCACCCCTACACCACAACACTGCACTGCACTACACACACAGAGAGAGAGAGAGAGAGAGAGAGAGAGAGAGAGAGAGAGAGAGAGAGAGAGAGAGAGAGAGAGAGAGAGAGAGAGAGAGAGAGAGAGAGAGCGAGCTCAGGCTGCTGCTGCTGCTCTCTCCTCTCCTCTCCTCTCCTCTCCTCTCCTCTCCTCTCCTCTCCTCTCCTCTCCTCTCCTCTCATATCCTCTCCTCTCCTCTCCTCTCCTCTCCTCTCCTCTCCTCTCCTCTCCTCTCCTTTCCTCATTCCTCTCCTCTCCTCATTCCTCTCCTCTTCATGCTGCTGCTTTAGTCCTCTCCTCTCTCTTCTCTTCATGTGCTGAGACACTTCCAATAGAGGGCACTGCAGTTTAGTTAGAGGAAATGGCATGCAAACAAACACTGGCACACACACTCACTCATATTATGCACAGACACACACACACGCGCGCGCGCACACACTCACGCACGCAC
Organism: Engraulis encrasicolus; assembly: GCF_034702125.1. Classification (NCBI taxonomy): domain Eukaryota; kingdom Metazoa; phylum Chordata; class Actinopteri; order Clupeiformes; family Engraulidae; genus Engraulis; species Engraulis encrasicolus. Next base: position 52,589,253 of record NC_085873.1, on the reverse strand, counting down.
GCACACACACACACACACACACACACACACACACACACACACACACACACACACACACACACACACACACACACACACACACACACACACACACACACACACACACACACACACACACACACACACTGACAAAGCCACACACTAACTGTGCTAAATATTTTACACTGAAATAGATGGTGATTTGTACTGTGTTTTCATGACTGTGCGATGTGAATGAAATTCAAATTCTTGTACCAGTTTTTTTTCTACACTATTTAGTAAAGGAGTCCTTTTTTATTGCTAGAACAAGGGTATGTGTTATACAGGGGGTGGGTTTGGCGTTGTATGGGGGGGGGGGGGGGCACTCCCCTCACTCTCACGTATGCTCAGCTTGACTTATCCACATGGAGCTGGACATTTGTATGTATATATACAGACAGGGGATGGTGAGGAGGTGGGTGGGTGGCTGCATGGTAAGGGTGTGTGTGTGTGTGTGTGTGTGTGTGTGTGTGTGTGTGTGTGTGTGTGTGTGTGTCTGTGTGTGTGTGTGTGTGTGTGTGTGTGTGTGTGTGTGTGTGTGTGTGTGTGTGTGTGTGTGTGTGTGTGTGTGTGTGTGTGTGTGTGTGTGTGTCGGCGTGCTTCCTGGACAGGTAGATGAAGAATGAGCCGTCCAGCAGCGCTGATTTCTGATTCGCTAATGATGCCAGGACAGGAGGCTGCAGCCCGACCGGCGCTAATGAAAGGTGCCGCGACTCCGGAACCTCAAGGGGTTCTATTTAAAAAGAGAGTGAGACACTAGAGAGAGGAGGGAAGAAGAGAGAGAGAGAGAGAGAAGGAGAGAGGAGAGAAGGAGCGAGAGAGAGGGAGAAGGAGAGAGAGAAGGAGAGAGGAGAGAGAGAGAAGGAGAGAGGAGAAATGGGAGAAGAGAGAGAGAAGGAGAGAGGGAGTGAGAGAGAGAGAGAAGGAGAGAGAGAGAGAAGGAGAGAGAGAAGAGAGGGAGAGGAGGGAGAGAAAGGAGAGAGAGAGAGAAGGATAGAGAGAGAGAAGGAGAGAGGAGAGAAGGAGCGAGAGAGAGGGAGAAGGAGAGAGGAGAGAAGGAGCGAGAGAAGGGAGAGAGAGAGAGAGAGAGAGAGAGAAGGAAAAGAGAGAGAGAGGGAGAAACGAGAGAGAGAGAGAGAGAGAGAGAGAGAGAGAGAGAGAGAGAGAGAGAGAGAGAGAGAGAGAGAAAGAGATTCTACTGTCCAACTAACGTCATCTTCCTTTTTCCCCCTTCTCCATGTGTTGCAATTCAGTGGGCTGCAATGTATATCTATTGGCTAGAAGATGCCTAATGTAAACCCTTACATCTGTTCTATTGGCTAGGAGATGGCTGGTGCAAGGATGCCCTCTCTCCGAGGAAGCCTGCAGGATAAGTTGAGGGTGGAAGTTGTTATTGCTTTAATGTATGGACTTGATCATCTGAAAGGCCTGACAGCCAAAATGGATGGCGCTTGGTCTTTTCTGTTTATCACTGCCTGTCTCATATCAGCACTGGGGAAAAGGAACTGAGCCTGTATATCCAAAATATAGGCAAGCTTTTTGACTTCGTTACTCTGTGTGTGTGTGTGTGTGTGTGTGTGTGTGTGTGTGTGTGTGTGTGTGTGTGTGTGTGTGTGTGTGTGTGTGTGTGTGTGTGTGTGTGTGTGTGTGTGTGTGTGTGTGTGTGTGTGTGTGAGTGTGTGTGTGAGTGTGTGTGTGTGTGTGTGTGTGTGTGTGTGTGTGTGGACGTGCGCGCGTGTGTGTGTAGTGTGTATATGTGTGAAATGAGTAAATCACCGCCACATTTTTTTTTGTGGTCAAATTGAGCAATTTGCTCCTCTCCATTATGTGTCGTTAAAGTCAGTGATATCGGGAGAGACTCCATATATCATGGGGGACACAGACCAACTCCCCTCGCTCATGGGGACTGGCGGGCAGCACGGGAGCCTTGTGAGGGAGCGTGACGCGACGCGACTATCTTGCGGAGAAATTCCATTGAACATTCATTAACCCGGCTGACCCAGCCAAGCACGGCCACTGTAGATTTCATCACCGCCTCTTTAGCGGAGAATTGATACAACGCTGTCCTCATCTCACACCCCTCATCACTCATTATCTAATGCGTCCTGAGATTACATTATTATCATTTTCATTATTATTAGCCTATTATTATTATTATTATTATTATTATTATTATTATTATTATTATTATTATTATTATTATTATTATTATTATTATTATTATTATTATTATTATTATTATTATTATTATTATTATTATTATTGTTTCCATTATTATTATTATTATTAGTAGTAGTAGTAGTAGTAGTACTATTATTAACATCATTATTATTATTGTTATTGTTGTTATCATTGTTGTTGTTGTTGCCGTTGTTGTTGTTGTTATCATTATTAGTAGTATTGTTATTGTTATTATTTTTATTATGTTGTTATACTCAAACGGCATAATACAGTATACATCCTTTCTGACCTATTATTAGTTTTGTTGTTGTCATGGCCGTACGTAATGTTCCTCTTGTTGTTACTAACAGCAGTGTCATTACAGCTTGTATCCATGCTGCAGCCTTATTATTGAGAGAACGTTGTGGTCGGTTTGCTATTTAATGATGATTATTTAGCAGCTTCACCCGTGCAGCTGTATAGTAGCTGGCTGGCTAGCGCTGAGATGAGCTGAGATGAGATGATTATCATGTATCCCATCATGCTTTGTGGCTGCCTTTGATGGTCACCTCTCCCTGGCCCCGGCGCCCCCCTCCCGCACGCCCTCCCAGCAGTGGCCCTGTGTGGCGGGGCGGCACATACAGTGCCCACCCACCCCCCCAAAAAATGTGAAAATAATATGATTTTTTAAAAAGATAGGCTAGCCATGTTCCTTTTTTTCCTAGGGCTTCCAGAGTAAGTGGGGCTCTCTGCAAACTGACCTATCCGGTTTCCTCCCCTCCTCGCCCGGCCCGCTTTGAACTGCTGACATGGAGTCTGTGTGCAGCCAGCCTCGACAGCTGGCCGGCCCCGCATCTAATACGCACACATGCTGCTTTAGCCCATTTCCAGAGAGAAAGATAATGAAAGATTCAAAAATAATATTTGTTTTGGCGGGACTACCTTTATAATGAAATGGATGCCCTTGACCAAGGGAAAAATGGCTTTTTTACTGTGGGAGGGGGGGAGAGTGGGAGGGGGGGGGGAGAGTAGCAAGTAGAGCTTCTGTAGCGAGTATAGACCCTCTGTCTCTTTGAAAACTGTTTGTGTTTGTGGGTCAAAGGGGTGTTTTTTCTCCCTCCTCCTTCTGCACCGCATAGCCTACTATGCCATATACTGAGTCTATACTGTACACATCTAACTCCCCCCCCTCTCTCTCTCTCTCACTCACTCTCTCTCTCTCTCTTTCTCTCCCCTCTCTCTCTCTCTCTCTCTCTCTCTCGCACACACACACACACACACACTCTCTCTCTCTCTCTCTCTCTCTCTCTCTCTCTCTCTCTCTCTCTCCTCCTCCACATTGTCCTCTTATCTTCTAGAGCAGGGGTCGGGAACCTATGGCTCGCGAGCCACATGTGGCTCTTTTGGGAACTGCATGTGGCTCTCGGACAAACCTGTCATTTGTTTACTCAATAAGCCATGAATAATTTTGTTACGGCACTAAATTAAAAATGGACCTACTGAAATCGAAAAGTTAAGATAATATTCAAAATATAAAGTATGATCGCGCATTTAATCCATCCCAGGTCCGATCAGCTGAGCCAAGTACAGGCCTTCGACGAAGGCTACTGTACAGATATGAAAAACGCGTTTTTTTATTGGACAATGCCGTGCCAGCGCTGGGTCGTGTCGTGTGAGATAACATTCCATCCGTAATGCTTTACCTAAAGTTCAGCTGGCTAACGGTTGTATCCAAAACAAAGAAACTGTTCACGACCGTGCCATTATGATGGCAAATCAAGTGGAGGAAACGCAAGTGAGGGATATAAATGCAGCGCTGTACTTCTCCCTCGATTACAGGAAGAACTTTTGCTGAATCAACTGACGTAAGTCTTTCCAAGTTTAGTGTGATTGCGAGATAACTGGTGCCACAATGCGAAGGCAAACGTAGGGTTGCCATTCGTCCCCTGAAATACGGAATCGCCCTGTAGCCTATTTGGCGGTTAAATCATACGTTCTGTATTGGGGACGCATGTCGGTAAGGGACGCGCTTTGTAGGGCATTTTCGCGAATTACTAAAAATAGACATGTCAGCCACATATCAACTGTAAAATGTTAACTATGTCAGCGCGACCAAGATGAGCATCCTGTCTTGAAGTTCTCTCTCCCTCCCTCCTCCCTCCTCATGCACCTTCCCTGTGTCTGTCTGATGGCTAGAATAGAAGCACCTCCGTCATTCTCATTGCTCATTGGCAACTCCGATGCATAAAAGATAGAAACTTAAGGTAATGCATGCGCGTGGCTTCTTAAATGCACATCAGCACATCTACAAGTAGTTTTAGTTCTTCTTTCGTTAGCTCTCCCTTCTTGTCCCCAATGCAAGCGTTACTTTTATTCCCTTCTGTGCATGACAATTAGCATTAGAAATAATGGCGAAAATGGTATGGCTCTCACAAAAAATATTTTTTTTAAAAATGGGCGTTTATGGCTCTCTCCACCAAAAAGGTTCCCGACCCCTGTTCTAGAGGGAAAGGCTTGTCTCCACTGCACTGCACTGCACTGCTCTGCTTGTCTTTCGTGTGTTCCCTTTTCAATTCAAAAGGGTAGAGGCCATATGCCTTCCTCACACTAGACTTACTCTCGCTAACCTGCAGGAGTCCTATTTTTCTGCTGAATAAAATATGGCCGGTCATGTCCCTTAATAAATAATATATTTCTGAT
>NC_085873.1:52574375-52576875 GCF_034702125.1 Engraulis encrasicolus | reverse complement strand
GCCTCCATAACACATGTAGAGGTACGATAATTAGGCTGTGTGTTTCTGCAGAGACAATGGCTCTCACGGAAACAACCTAAAAATAAAACCGCATCTGTTTTTTCTTTTTCTTTTTGCCCACAGGCCAACATTTGTGGCTTCGAGGTCCTCCTTTCTTGCATGGCTCTGAGAGCAAATCAGATCATTCCATTTTTCATACTTTCACTCAGCGCTGCCCGGGCCACTGACATGCAGGTTTTGGGTCGTAAGTGAAGATATTCTCCTTAGGATCCCGTTGGCTGCTGCTCTGGGTCGTAAGTGAAGATATTCTCCTTAGGATCCCGTTGGCTGCTACACCGTACTGCACTGCACTGCATTGCACTTCCTCCTCTGTTATTTTTGGAGACTGTTCTGATGCATTATGGGTAGAGAGAGCAGCAGAAGAGAGAGCAGCAGAAATGTACTCTGACACACACACAGCTATGCAAGAGCTAGCAATGACTGTGTGTGTGTGTGTGTGTGTGTGTGTGTGTGTGTGTGTGTGTGTGTGTGTGTGTGTGTGTGTGTGTGTGTGTGTGTGTGTGCGTGTGTGTGCGTGTGTGTGTGTGTGTGTGTGTGTGTGTGTGTGTGTGTGTGTGTGTGTGTGTGTGTGTGTGTGTGTGTGTGTGTGTGTGTGTGTGTGTGTGTGTGTGCGTGTGTGTGCACCACCAGGACACTGGAAGCTGTATCATTAACCAACGTGATTTGGCCTAAATGTTACATACATGTGCTTATTTCTAATTATTACATCAAGGTGATTATTTCTAAATATTTCTAAATATTACATCAATGTGATTATTTCTAAATATTACATCAATGTGATTATTTCTAAATATTACATCAATGTGATTATTTCCGTGTCTTGAAGGCTGTAATTGGCTGCTCTTCTCTGGTCAGCTCCTGCCCTGGAAGACAGAGAGAGAGAGAGAATCTGTTAGCGATCTGATCTGCAACTAGGTGCTTATTTTATAAAACAAAAACATAATTTGAAATGTGCTTTGCATTCCGCCTTTTTCTTCAAGCTAGGGAAATACAATCTAAACGAAACACTAGTTCCCATCCCCATGTTGTTGTGTGTCTCGTTGGGAGAGGGTCAGAGGCAGGGTGTGTATCCTTGCCCAGCATGATCATCACCAGAAGCCCCCATGAAGATCTGATGTAATGTGGAGGAACACCCCCCCCCCCCCAAAAAAAAGACACAGAGGTAGCCTGAAGTGAAGTGCACCCATCATGCTGTAATTGAGTTGATAGTATACGTATAGTATTCATTTTCAAAAGCATCCCCGCTGAGCTTGTTGGATCACCATTGACCACTCAAGCCATATAAATCTGAATTGACTAAAGATATTAGCCAAAGCTAAGCTCTATAATAAAGTAATATAGCTAAGCCCTAATACATTCTTTCCAAGAGTTGATAAGCTGCCCTAGAGAATCTCTCCCAGTGAATTCGGCGTACTGTGTGTGTGTGTGTGTGTGTGTGTGTGTGTGTGTGTGTGTGTGTGTGCGTGCGTGCGTGCGTGCGTGCGTGCGTGCGTGCGTGCGTGCGTGTGTGTGTGTGTGCGTGTGTGTGTGTGTGCGCATGGGTGTGGTGCGCTTTAATAAGGAAGGCATGGATGATATTGACAGGCTATCATCTTGGTCACCGTTCAGGTTTGTGCCAGCGAGGCGAGCTAATGCGTCTGATTGAAGGAGATTCTGTGGCGCTGTACAGTGTGTGCCCGCGCACAGCACCTTGTAATTAAATGTACTTTCAGTGCATCAGGAGTCAAGAGCAACAAAACCCCCTAAAGCTAGCCTAGTCGTTTGTGTGCTGTGGTGTGTGTGAGCTCATGTTTTGACCCCTTTACAAAAAAGTTTAACAACAAAACAAATCAACTTATTTACGTGTTTTGTATTGTTTTCTTTTTAATTTCTGGCATCATATTTTCAAGTTAATCAGAGCCATTTGGTACCCACGGGGGCTTTGAATGTAAAATGTGCTTTTTTTTTCTCCTCGGCACTAATATTCCTGATTGTAATTTTATGGTAGGATTTTTTCCCCCCACTGTTTGTCCTCCAGGGACGGTTCCTTTTGGCATTATAAACCTCAGGAGTCCTGCAGACTGATAGGCAGGGCTGGACTGGGGGAGAAATAGGGCCCGGGCTATTTTGGCTAAAAGCCCCCCCCCCCATAATTAGCGGCGCAGAACTGACTCACCGGTGGGCCCTGCACCCTCGTGGGCCCCTATTTTCGGAAAAGTAATCGTTTTTTTTTTTCATTTCTGAAAATAGGGGCCCACGAGGGTGCGGGGCCCTTTGGTAAATGCCCGGTAAGCCCGATGGCCAGTCCAGCCCTGCTGATCGCCACTCATTATCTCACTGGTGCAGCGAGCTGCTTTTTCGTAAAAGGCAACAACAACTGAACAACCCCTCCGCAAACCAATAAGCTAAATATTTTTATAATAATACTCTCAGCCGGCCTGGCTTCAATTACCCACGCTCC
>NC_085873.1:52551875-52569375 GCF_034702125.1 Engraulis encrasicolus | reverse complement strand
CACTTGGAGGTCACCAACTTCCTCACAGGGACAAACTTGAATGAAACTCTTGAACACTTTGTAAGAAAGTCTCTAAACGGTTTAGTCACATAATAGAGTGCTACAGTACATCCCCATATAACAACAACTACAAATGTCCTGTGTGTGTGTGTGTGTGTGTGTGTGTGTGTGTGTGTGTGTGTGTGTGTGTGTGTGTGTGTGTGTGTGTGTGTGTGTGTGTGTGTGTGTGTGTGTGTCTGTGTGTGTGTGTGCGTGTGTGCGTGTGCGTGCGTGCGTGCGTGCGCCCGTGCGTGTGCGTGTGTGTGTGTGTGTGTGTGTGTGTGTGTGTGTGTGTGTGTGTGTGTGTGTGTGTGTGTGTGTGTGTGTGTGTGTGTGTGTGTGTGTGTGTGTGCTCTACTTGATATTTGTTTTCTCTTCTTTGTGTAAAATCTTCACACAAAAAAATTACAGGACGACTTTAATGTGCTTCACATGCCTCCACATTATTCATCAATGTGCAGATAGAGTTGGACAGGCCTTGATGTCAATTCATTTTGCACAAAATCAGCACAAACTCAAACCAACGCACACACACACACACACACACACATACTACAAGAGCACTCTCAGACACACACACACACACACACACACACAAACACAAACACACACACACGCACACACACACACACACACACACACACACACACACACACACACACACACACAAACACAAACACACACACATGCACACACACACACACACACACACACACACACACACACACACACAAATACACACACACACGACAAGAGCACGCTCAGAGGAGAGCCATCTGTCTTTCACAACAAAGTCACCCACACTCACGCACACACACTATGAGCCCTCAAACGCCGCCTTCCATGCCTGTACACCTACCAACACTACAAGCCCTGTAACAACGCCTGCCATGCCTGCGCTACCACCAACACTACGAGCCCTGTAACGACGCCTTCCATGCCTGTGGTACCATCAGGGGTGTAGTGGGCGCGGTACGCGGGGGTACGCAGTCCACCCACTTCTCCTGAAATGAGATTTTGTTAAAATCATCTGCCCATGTTTGAATACAAAAAAGGAATGCTCACATAGCAGTATTGCAGACGATTGACCAAACAGATGAAAACAGAGAAGCAAGTCATTTTCAACAGCTCCACAAAGTTGCATCCAAATCCGTTATCCTGCTGAAAGATAGACAGACAGACAAACAGACAGACAGACAAACAGACAGCTAAACAAACAGAAGGACAAACCAACGCGACCGAAAACATAACCTTCTTGGCGGAGGTAATATTAAATGCCTGTGCTACCATAACACAAGAGCAGGTGGACACTCGGTCTTTAGCATTACAGGAAAGAAAGCACCAGCCTGACAAATAATATGACTGTGAAATACAACATGCACTCTAAAGTAGCAGTAGCTGTGCTTCTAAAGCTGAAGTGTTTAGATGGCTAAGGAATAGCCTACGTAGTATTATATAAGCTCGGTCGATGTAACTCACCACGTGCTTCTGTCCCCCCCAACCACCCCGCCCCCCCGCCACCCCCACTTCCTCTTCATGCCAGTGCACTATGGTCTTATGGCTATATCAAGTCTTAAAGGTTAATCTCCCCATTGTGATTCATTGTCACTTTAGCATTTCTATTCGGCTTACAGTCTCAGGATCCCCCTCACCCTCCCTCCCTCCCTCTCTCTCTCCCTCTCTCTCTCTTTTCACTCTCCTTTAGCTCACCCTCTTTCTCTTTTTTAGAGTCTTAAGCCTCTCCGGTTATCTGCACTATGACTTATTATCTCCTCACAATTTCCCACCCCGAAATCACAGAGTGAAACATAGCCCTGTAACTTCTCGAAAATGTGCTGGCGAGCGGAGAGCGGAGTGGCTGGTCGCCTTACTGCCGGAGAGCCGCGCGTCGTATCGCGCCGCAGCGTGTCGCGTCGCCTGTCGTCTGTCGTCTGAGGGGCAAGTCCGTGCTATTTATCCAGCCAACGGGGGAGATACAGCTAAGCCTCTTTCCAGGGAACTCAGCCGAGCCTGCAGAGGCAAAGGCACAGATCAGGTGTCAGTGTACTCGGGTTAGGGCTGTATAGCATGTCTCGGCCTATAACCAGAGGTGAAGCCCATTACACGCCGAGGTCGTTACACGCGCAGGGCTAACGCGGCTAACGCGGCTAACTCTATTTGCATGGGAGCGCTGATCCAGATTAACAAGGGATATAGCAAGGTGAAATGACATTGGAACACGATTCTAAATGTTAAAATGTTGATCTTTCACAGCAGCGAGCGCCAGCGTGTTTTTTTATTTATTTTTTAGTCCTTTATTTATTTATATATTAGCCAGCCAGTCACCCCGTTTTTGCATTGTTGCTCATCATAATGACATATGCAAATGAAGATCAGGTGCTCACCACAAGGTGACCTTGAAAACCTTTAGGGTTAGCCTTCCATGAGCAGAATTACAATTATTCAAATTAGGACTTAATTAACACCTGATTAGTCAATAGTAATTTGTCAGTAGTGATGCAACTCAACCCCCCCCCCCCCCCCTCCCCCATCTCTACGAGATCCTTTTTTTGTTGTTTTGCATCAGAGACATTTGGTTTGTTTCGTTTGCCACTGTCTACAACCAAATATTGAACTCCTCTCATTGTTTATCTCACAGAGTATCTGTCAAAGTATATGTTTGACAAGGAATCGATTGCAATAAATCACGAGCCCAACTGATACACAGAACGATTGCGAAATTGATTCACCTAATGAATCATATCATCCTACCAATTATCCACGGAGCAAAATAACAACAATAGGTCACCGGAGATCCATCAACAATGCATCTGAAGGACAGACATTCACATCTCTCTCTCTCTCTCTCTCTCTCTCTCTGTCTCTCTCTCGCTTTATCTCTCTCCCTCATGCTCTCTCTCTCTCTCTCTCTCTCTCTCTCTCTCTCTCTCTCTCTCTCTCTCTCTCTCTCTCTCTCTCTCTCTCTCTCTCTCTCTCTCTCAAGTTCTCTCTATCTCTCATATTCTCTGTCTCAAGTTCTCTCTATCTCTCATATTCTCTCTCTCTCTCTTATGAATATACATGGGTGTAATACCAGATGAGGCTAGTAATATCATTGCAGCACTGCAATATACATCTACTGTATATATCTATTATCATCATCATTATTATCACACTATTTTCCATAGCTTGATGTTCCCCATCTCTGCTACCTGAAAATGCTGCAACGTGTGGAAAACACGATTTCAAGTCATAGTGTAGGGTTTTAAAAGCTGTCCATCAAGTATATCATCAAGTACGTATAATCATGTACATATAATCATGCAGTCAGTTTTCATGGCTACTGACCACCACCATCAAATTTTAAGTATTCTTTATGACTGGGGAAATTGCATTTTACATACAACACATATACCATTAAATAACTGGGGATATTAACAGAGTTGCGGACATTATTTGCTTGACGTACAGTAGCCTGCCCTTGGTATAATGTGACTGACTCACTCCGTTTATATAGTAGCCTGCCCTTGGTATAATGTGACTGGATCATTCAGTTTCAGTTCAGCCTGAGCTTCAAACATGAATCAAATAACGGTGCCAGACAAAAGTGTGAGACAGCTGAAGGAGGTAGGTCCGCATGCACACTCTGCACACTACTGTATGTCTGACTAAGATCAAGGATGATCGAAACGTTTTTAAATAAAAATAAATATAATTAAATGTTGAAAATGAAATGATAATTTTAAGTTTATTTGATAAGTTTATTATTTAAGTTTTAATAAGTTCATATTTTGGAGCTTATTGACTGGAGCTTAGTGTGTAGCCCTCTCTCCGTCAAGCGTATAGTAGCTGCCTGCCCTTGGTATACTGTGACTCAATCACTCCGTTTCAGTTCGCACTTCAAACATGAATCAAATAATGGCGTGATGAATACAGTGATGAGAATGCAATGGTGTGCCAGCGTCCATCCGCCTAAACTGTCCTTTGATGTTTACGAGCTGCCGGCTGGCTGAATGAAGACATCAGGGTGGCTGGGTGTGTGTGTGTGTGTGTGTGTGTGTGTGTGTGTGTGTGTGTGTGTGTGTGTGTGTGTGTGTGTGTGTGTGTGTGTGTGTGTGTGTGTGTGTGTGTGTGTGTGTGTGTGTGTGTGTGCGCGTGCGCGTGTGCGTGTGCGTGTGCGTGTGCGTGTGCGTGTGCGTGTGCGTGTGCGTGTGCGTGTGCGTGTGTGTGTGTGTGTGAGGGCCAGCCAGCCAGCCAGCCCAGCGCCTTTTCTGTTATGTGTTATGTGTGAGAGAGCGTGCGTGTCGTATCTCGTGGCGATTAGGCCGCGTCCTGTCCTGCCGCGTCTGTCTGCCCCCGGTGACGCGCCGAACAACTGGTGTGTGGTTTGGGGTTATAGGACAGCGTCAGGAGGACAGTAGGAGCGGAGGAGGAGGAGGAGGAGGCCGAGGGCTCGCAAGCATTAAACATCCATAGAAGATCGTCATGGATACAGACAGCAGGGGCTACAAAAACAAAGATTATGCCATGAACCAGGAATGTGGGAGTACTACAGCGATATCACTCGCAGCAACAACAAAAAAAACGAAAGAAGAAGCGTGGTGGGTGGATGGAGAAGTGTGGGGTGGAGATGTTGAGGGAAATCAAAGCTATGCTGACACGGGGAGCCATGTGTCATAGCGTAGCGTAGCAGGCACCAGGATTTGGCACAGCTAGGCAGGCGACGAGAGCAGAGGAGAGGAGAGGAGAGGAGAGGAGAGGAGAGGAGAGAGGAGAGAAGAGGAGAGGAGAGAGGAGGAGAGGAGAGAGGAGAGGAGAGGGGGATAGAGGAGAGGAGAGGAGAGGAGAGGAGAGGGAGAGGAGAGGAGAGGAGAGGAGAGGAGAGGAGGAGAGAGGAGAGGAGAGGAGAGGGGGATAGAGGAGAGGAGAGGAGAGGAGAGGAGAGGAGAGAGGAGAGGAGAGGAGAGGAGAGGAGAGGAGAGGAGAGAGACATAAATGTGCCATGCTGCCTACTAGCTAACTAACATGCCTGTATCAGTGCTACTGCAGGGGAGTTTTCCTGCTCGTTCAGGGAGTACTGCTGGGTCTTGTACGACAGGCCCATAACAAATGTAAAATGCCAAGAGCATCCAACTTAGACCTACCGCTGGGAGTGAGAGAGGCAGATTTGACGTCACCACTACTCTACGTTGATGACATGCTGATATAGGCCCTGACTGTATGATTGATTCTTAAGAGACGAAATAAGACAAAACAAGAGTTTGCCACCCTGAAGCATGTACATTAGTACCATATTCACTAGTCACATAAATATTCATTTGATTTTTCTCAGAGTGGGGCTTACTCTAAAATACAGAGATTTGGTCACTAGTTTAACCCCTTAAGACACGGATTTATAAATTAGCTGTTACCAGAATGGCAATGACCAAGTCGTAATGTATTACTAAAGGCCCCGTGCACTGTCATAGTAGTGTAGTACTATAGCAGTTAACATGCAATGTCTATTACAGTGTGCCACAGGATGTACATTGTGCATTAAGGGGCTACAGGTATTGTATATCTTGTTTCCTTGTGTATTATTGCTGCAAATACCCAATACATAAACATAGTAGCGAGCCTATGTAATAACCGAAACGAGGTATGTTTGGTAATGATTATTTTAGCGGGACATTTGCAGAGCATATTTTGACATCTGCAACAAATGTTCATCCTATCTCAATAATGACCATTTCTCATTTTGGAGCATGCCAATACGAGCTATTCTTCAAACCCTGATTGTTAACCCAAAAACAGATTAACATCTATTTTCCGTGCTGGTCCGAGCATGTACGTCTATGCAGCCGAGTCAATCCTGCCAATGATCCTGTAGCGGCCCACTGGGAACGCGCGGAGATGTGATTTACTGCTCGTTTGTCTGATATTGAAGATGGCCGTCCTTATGATATATCACAACAATACACAAAGCAGTGCACACTGCACACACACACACAGTCGCCACAGAGCCTGCTGCCTACAACATCCACAACAACTAGCCCAGAAAGGGTTAATATGCAGGGCTGGGCTGGGGGAGAAATAGGGCCCGGGCACTTTTGGATTAAAGGGCCCCCCCCTCATAACTAGCAACGCAGAACTGACTCATCAGTGGGTCCTGCACTCTCATGGGCCCCTATTTTCAGAAATGGAAAAAAAATAACAATAATAAAGTTTTTTTTTCTTTAACATTTCTGAGAGTAGGGGCCCATGAGGGTGCGGGGCCCACCAGGAAATGCCCGGTATGCCAGATGGCCAGTCCATCCCTGTTCATATTAGTCAATAGCATCTTGCCTAATTCAGAGAGAGAAGCCAGCCTTGGCTGCAGGAGTAATCGTCCTAATAATGATGACACCAGATGCTCCAGGCAGCCAGGCCCGGCTTTGATTGGACGACCTGATGCTCCAGGCAGCCAGGCCCGCCTTTGATTGGACGACCTTTTGACCTCAGACTTTATTTCAGAGTGCATTGCTCGCGTTAAACGAACGAATGGATTTTTTTTCTTTTTTTTTGCTTTGTCTGAGCTGGGGTTATGAAGGATTATTGACTTTTGGTTTTTATAAATATTTAATGTTCACATTAAAAAATATGGTACAGGACAGCCATTAGGGTTCAATAATAAAGAGGCTTTCTCTGTGATTGAGAGGGAGGCGTGCTCGATGGCAGGGGCCGCTTGAAGACAATCCTTTGAAAAGTGTGAGGACATAGTAGTAGGAGAGTCCTCTCTCTCTCTCTCTCTCTCTCTCTCTCTCTCTCTCTCTCTCTCTCTCTCTCTCTCTCTCATATCCCATCCCATTTAAATGGCTTTGAAGGAGAGACAATGCTGAATAGTGGCAACGTCACGTCATCTTTCTAGACCAGCTGTCTCTTGTAACATAATGCTCTGTGTTTGGATTCTGTGTATGAACAGCACAATTGTCGCCATTCACCTTCTCAGAATAAGTTTGTATTGTCAAGTATTGCGGTACTCTGTGAACCTTGATGCAGGTTCATCATGTAATAAATAGTCTATGATGAAATCGCACAGATAATTATTAGTGATGTGCATTGGGACTGCTCCTGCGATTCAATTCGATTACGATTTGGGAGGTCACGATTCGATTCGGATCGATTCAGTCAGATTCTTTGATGCATTGCAATGCATTACATTTCTACTGAAAGCGAGGCACACTTTTCATCATTCTTGAGGCAATACCATCAGTCAGTTTCTGAACATTTAATGAGCGGCCGTTTTCGATGCTTTGAAGTGCTTTCATTTGATTTAAAGTTCATTTGTTGCGCAAAGGCCCCCGGAAGTAAATGAAACTTGAAAAAATATGCAGCATCGATTATGGCATTTGCCCAATCGATTATTGAATTGTCCTGACCCGCATTGCGATGCATTGCCGAATCGATTATTGTTGACATCACTAATAATTATTATTAAGGCCCTTTTTAAAACAACAAAGTCCTCATACTATATATCGTAGAAAGGCCTTCACATCTCATTGAGACTACAATGTGTTGTGTGTACACACAGCAGCGTCATCACTACCCTGTGAAAGTAGGGCCTTTCATCTCTGCAGTAATAATGGCAGATATCTCATAAGAACAGAGGCCTCGCATCTAAATAAGAACGGACCAAAAATCAATCCAGCCCTAATCAGCTCTGGGGTTTTTTGTTTTGTTTGTCATACACCTCCACTGATAAAGTTTTGATTTTCATTAAAAGCAATTTATTTCCACAATAAAAGAAGTCCTTAAAGGTTAGGGACAAGGTGGTGAATTGTCTCATGGACCAACAAGCGATTCTGCTGTGGGCTCTTTTGTATACCTCCCTCTCCCTCCCTCATTGTGTTAATTGTGAGGGACACTGATAGGCTCAGTGCAGTGTCTAAACGCAGGTATATATGCATTATTATCAGCCTGGAGATCACATTGACGAAGGCAAATAAGCGGCAGGCCAGGGGCTTCACATTCAAATGCTGTTGCTTCTGGAGGCGTATTGATGCTGTGGCTGTATCAGCTGCCTACTCCTCATTATCTGTCCCCAATGTGAGATCTAAGGCAGCGGGTGGGGTGGGTGGTGACATAATAAAGAATCAAATGGGTGATGCCTCCAGTCTGCATTCTCTTAATTGTCTGCTATTTGGGATGGGGGTGGGGGGGGGGTGGGGGCGAAACCGAACGCAGACCTGCTGATGAGAAATTGACATTTTCTGACCTGCTATCAGCTTTGACAGGCAGATAAGATATGCGGTTGTTTTAAGATAGAGTGCCTCTTGTGTTTTTTTCTTTGCTTTTTTTCAATCGCTGCCGTTGACCTAGTTGATGGGTATGGATTTACAAGGACCTCCCACAGCACTCAAACTTTAAATAGGATACTTTTGGAATAGATAACCTTGTCATCATCTCTCATTAGTTACCTACCCTACCGACTCATTTTGGATGTTGGCATGTTAATGTCAGGGTAAAAACCATCATGATGTCAATGCATGTGAGAGGATGGGAAATGATTTACATTGTTTTTGTGGCATTGAGTCTTGCATGATGCAGTCATGGGTAAGCGGTTTGGGCGTCAGATTTGTAGCCCAAAGGTTGCCGGTTCGATTCCCCACCCGCCAGGTTGGTGGAGGGTTTAACCAGTGCTCTCGTCCATCCTCCTCCATGACTGAGGTACCCCGAGCATGGTATCGTCCCGCCGCACGGCTCCCTTTCAGGCGCCATTGGGGGCTGCCCGCTTGCGCGGGTGAGGCATAAATGCAATTTTGTTGTGTGCAGCGTGCAGTGTTCACTTGTGTGCTGTGTCACAATGACAATAGGAGTTTGAGTTTCCCAGTTGGGCTTTTGCTTTCTATATTTCAGGAGCTTTGGAAATGTATGCTATTGTTACAATACTAAACATAACATGGATGAACTAGCTTGTAGTTCTTTTGCAAGCCGTGCCTATGTTTTATAGGTAAAACACACACACGCGCGCACACACACACACACACACACACACACACACACACACACACACACACACACACACACACACACACACACACACACGCACAGACAGGCAGGCAGGCAGCCACGCACAGAGACATGCAATCGCGCATGCATGCACACACGCATGCGCACACACACTAGACAGACGGACAGACAGACATGCAAACCACAAATACATGCATGCCTGCACGAACACACACACACGCACATGGCCCACACGGCCCACAGAGTAAAGTGGGCAGGGCTTGCTGAGGTTCCTGATCTATATAAATTCCACATCGGTTTACAGCATGGGGCTGAGCTGAGCACGCCTCGGATCGATTCTGGTACGGTCCGTTTGCCATTTTCTCACTCGAGACACCAATAAAATCCTCAAGGACAAGACAGACATTGTTCTCTTTGACTCTCCTGCATGACAAACCGCTCCACAAGAATTAACACCTGAATTTAAAGATTAAGTTGAGGGTTTCAATTAGCTTCCATAAATACTCATTTATTTGTGGTCCTTTTTGTTTCTTACTGTTTTTACTTGGAGTCATTTCTGACAAAAAAAGACAAGTGCAATATGGCCTTCAAAATCTTGAAGAAACTAGCATAAGTATGAGTGAAAATGGCACTTGTTCTTTAGGGATCAGTGAGCTGACCGCAGAGGCTAGGCCCCTGGAGACACAGATTCCATCCAGGAATTCACAACTCTGGAAGATGAAAGCTCGGTGCCTGTGCACCAGCTCACCCTAAAACACCCCAGTCCCACCCCACCCAGCACCACCCCACCCGCCCCTTAAGTGACTGAACCAATGCCAAACCAAGGCCATTGTCAGTTGCATCAGTCCGCCATTTTGACCATTCTGATTTGCTTGCCTTTGGCAGATAACAGTGCAGGTCAACAGTGCAGGAGTCTCTATGGATTCTTGCTATTCTACTGGAAATCGCACATACACACACGTCTGTGATTTGATGACACTCACCGAACAAAATGACAAAAGGGTCTAGAGTGTTCTATCTTGAATATCCCTTTTTTTTTGCCTGAGCACATTGTTTACCATGGTTACTGGGCGTACACTAGGCACAAGGAAACCATGCCGAGGAAACAACATAACTGACATTACCTACTAGGCCTTAGAGGTTGAATCCATACGCCGTACTAAATTATTTATTTATCTATTGAAATTTGAAATTTTAATGAAGCAAGTCAAGTAATTATCAAGGGATGCTATGTGTCTGTGTCAGCATTGAAGAAAACATGCTCCTAGTACGAGCTGTGAGCGTGTATATGTTTCATTCAAGGTCTGTGAATGAGTTGTGTGTGCAGTAGCCATTGTATATTCATATGAGCTCTATGAAACATCAACTAAGTCAAATAATATGCAGGAAATCTTAATTAAGATAGCGGGGAGAGCTTGTTCACAGACAAGAAATACTTTAATTAAATATTGTGTAAAATGAACATCTTTATACAGTTAAATGAAAAATGTGGACATAAAATGAAAAAATGAAAAGTACATATGAAATCTGAAAAAAAAATTAATGTAGATTCCCTTAAAGAAATATTCTACCAATGAGTGAGCTCCTCGGTCCGAGGAAAACAAAGCAGTGAGTGCGTGGACTAATTAGTATAAAACACAAAAACACAGATTGCAGAAATGATGAAATTCACAAATGCACTTCATGTAACCTTGGGTTTCTCTGACTTTCAAGGTGACTTACTTCTCAGGCTCCCCCCACTTAGCCAAGCTTTGTGGAGCTATCACAAAGCCAATACACATTGCACGTTCATCACTTATTCATTTTCTACAGCTGCCCTTGCTTCCTTCCTTGTGGTAAAAGAAGAGAGAAACAAAACAAAAAAACCCTAAACTTGTGCAGATTGCCATGAGGGAACTTCCCTTTTTGGTAAAAAAAAAAAAAAAGAAATAAACTAAACGCTGCAGTCTAGTGAACATCACAACAGGAGATTTACAAAGTGTTCCGTGCAATGAAAAAAAAAAAAGATGAAAAGAAAATTGTGTCTCATCTGTAGATTTGGCACAACCAGTAAAGAAAAATCAACAACAATGTTGTCGTAAATTAGGGGCAAGAAATTGCTGAGTTGTGTTTTAGCTATGGAACTACTATATATCATGTAACTGATATAAAAACACCATGTATGCAATATAGAACCGTTTCATCCTGGCTTTTGATTTGTGATATAAAAAATGTATCCTTTTTGTCATTCTGATCATTTTTATACTCTTCTGGGGGAGTACAGATCAATAAAATCTGAAATAAAACAGGAAAAGGACAAAATAGCCAAAATAGGAGGGGTCACAATAATTATTTTTTTATTTTTTAGTAAAAAAATGTTTGTGCTTTTTACACCATTGATCATCTTCATGGAGTAATGATTGGCATTGTGGTTTCAGATAGTCATTAAAACAGCAGAACGTTTCTCCCAGAAATACTTTCCATTACTTTGTCAGTTGAGAAACTTTCTGCAGTATTTTAATAAACATTGTGGCTAACGTATGGATCCGTTGCAGGTTAAAATATTTTTTTTTCTTGTTCCCTGTAAACACTAGCAGTTTGGCTATGTGGCAAAGTTGTGGGTGGCAGCTAAAAATGAGTTCTTTTTACATTCTACAAAAACAAAATTTACAACCACAAATTGAATCATCCCCCCTGGGACTGCTGGACATGCACGTTTTTCTACTAATATTATTACAGCCATGTGTCACAAACAATTTATTTGACTATACAACAAACAGTTTTATTCCAAAAAAGTATTTGTTCAGATAACTTAAAAATTAATATAAAAATAAACAATGAATTTGACTGTTCCTTCAAACAATAAAATGCACAAACAAACAAAAAAAAGGATGGAATTTTCTGACGAAGTATAACAAAATTTTTGAAATACAAATGAAATGTAGACACCGCAGTCTATTGATACAAAAAAAGCAGATGTCGGCAATGGTTCTTGGCTTAACGCTCTGTGCTGCATCACAATATCAGGCCACGACAAACAATACATACATGGTCAAATGAAAGTATGGAAAGCAATATACAAAATTTCAAAGATAAATACAATATTTATAATTGATATGTTACAAAAAATTCCCTTAGTGACCGCAAGTGTTTATGTGAAAGTGTTGCAATGTATAAGACTATTTTACTCCTCGTTGTTTTTGAAGGAATAAAACTCTGTACTAAATATTTAAGTGGATCTGGAAAAATTCAAGACAAGTGTATAAATATTTAGCTACAACTTTGGCAAAATCACAAAAGTCTACAATTGTATAACCACATACAAAACACATTAGGGGGTTAGGAGCTAGAAGTAAAAGGACAACTTTCTGGTACAAGAAACATAGACCTCACAGTAGCCTAAGAATGCAATAATATACAGTGCTAGCAAAAAGTTGAAAAACATTGCAGATCACACTCGCTTAACAGGAAGCTCTAGCAGTGGAAGTAATTTTTCTTTTTTCCTTTTTTAAACCAACAGACAGTAGCTTGTTGTCTCTGTTGATGTGCTTGTTGAAGGCAAGAGAAGAATTTTTGCAATATCAAAGTTACAATTTCTAACTACAATAAGTTACAAAGTCCATTTTTAGATGAAGTAAGCATGATAAAATCTCCTCTGCCTGTCTGCCCCTCCCCTTCCCCCCGTTTACTTTTTATTCACTTCATGTTAATGTTCTTTTTTAAAAAACAAAATCATATATTTATATTATTTCCAGTTTAACGGCTCTGCTGCATTGGCCCCCGTTTTCTTACCACAAATCAATATAGAACAAAAAGAAAGAAAGAAAAGGGAAAATGAATTCACATTATACAGATGCACATGTTGCACATCTTTTACAGAGAAACATTCTGAGGCATTGTAATCAGTGTTTTTCATCAAATGGTGCATCCACAAAGTTTCTCCCAACACATAGCAATAACTAGACATAGCCAAGATCCAACCGGAAATGTTTATACAAAATAGGCTTTTTTTTCTCTTTTTTTCCCTCTTTGACACTCAGAAATGTGAAAATATGACAAGAAATTCAGTCAACAAAATTAAACTGTTCATGACAAAAGTTGTTTTGCATGTCAATTTTGTACTTGGTTGAATAAAATCTTTGAAACAAAGTCTCTTTTCCCCTCTGAATAACAGAATTAGTTGTAGATTTTATTCACGATGATTGATGACACAGATTCGACCAGAATCTTCTTTAATGTACTAAACATGTCCCCTGCAGCCCGTCGGTGGAGACTGGAGACTGGAGGAGGAGATGGAGTGGAAGTGCAATTTACATGGGGGGGACGACCAGGCCTGACATCGCTGTTGAGAGAGACAGAGACAGAAGGAAGAGACAGAAAGAGGAGAGAAGAAAAACGGGCATTTTAGTCAAATGTTTCTTAAGGCAAAAAAAAAACAACAGGAGAAGGAAACTGTGCCACTTGCATTTTTACTAAACTCACTGATGGATATTGCATGGAGTTGTCAAGAAGGTCTTGGGTACATTTGAAACATTGCTGCTGTTAAAAGGTAGGCTCGGGGAGGTTGCATGGATTGGAGGAAAATGTGTTTGTGTGTGTGTGAGTGTGTTTGTGTGTGTGTGTGTGTGTGTGTGTGTGTGTGGTGTGTGTGTGTGCGTGTGTGTGTGGGGGGTGTTAGGTGTAGCGCTTTTCCAACAAGACATGGTGGAAAGAGCTCACTTTTAAAACGAGTGGAGAGGAGAGGAGAGGAGAGGAGCTTTCTGACATTTTCAGGAGAAAGCGTCCTGCCTGCCTCTGCCTCTGCCTCTGCCTCTGCACATGTGTGATATTTCTCTTAGCGTTTTGTTAATGGCAAGCAGGGGCCCAGACTCCCCGGGGGCCGGCCGTGCTGACAGCTGAGAAACAACACGCTCACTTCTGCTAACGTCAGATGCCCACTCTCTGCTCGCCAGTCAAGGACCAGACACTTCTCAGGTTCCCTCAAATTGAAATCCTTGGCTTGTTTTTTACCTCCCTCCCCGGCCCCCTCTTCCCTTTCCCAGCGTGTGCTAGAGGCTACGCTAAATCAAATCTGAAATATTTGCATTCTCTCTGTTTGCCTTTGTTTTAGGCCATGGGCATAGATTCACACCTTCATGTATGAGGTTTAGGCTACGACCACATTAGTCCGTTTCTACAAAGAAACCTGCGAAAGTTGTCACGTTTTTTGCCTGTCATTCTCCACTCACTATAACACTACTTTGACGTTTTCTGTCTCTGCAACCATGACAGCTAAGGAATGGAGGCTTTTTAAAATGGCAGCAATCAAGAGCAGAAAAAAAGACTGTGAATATGGGCGTAAACAGAGTTTGTTTTTGGTTCAAAAACAGTAGAAACTTGATTTGAGACTAATAAGGACATACGCTT
Source organism: Engraulis encrasicolus (assembly GCF_034702125.1). Classification (NCBI taxonomy): domain Eukaryota; kingdom Metazoa; phylum Chordata; class Actinopteri; order Clupeiformes; family Engraulidae; genus Engraulis; species Engraulis encrasicolus. The sequence goes on along the minus strand of NC_085873.1, from coordinate 52,554,984 downwards.
TGGTTTTGACATACGACCAGAGCTACTATTTGGTGTCCACTGGCTGGAAGATTATTAAGGACGACGGCGTGGCCACAAGATGGATGCACTTGCCTACTCCACTCATTTTGACAATTAGGTATCTAGTGAAGTGCTCTGATTAAAAAATAATAATTTCATTGCTTTCAACTTATTTGTGGTGTCATGGTTCGAGTACTTTTAAGTTTGCATAAGCACTTGATGACATGGCATTCCTCATTAATTTCTGGAAACCACATATTAATAAGTGTATGCATGTAGCAGCATGAACTTTAATTTCCCACTTCATTAGCTCCAACATTATTAATCTTGGATGCACACACTATGGCTAAAACATGTTTTCAAAGCAAACAAGTCGGCCTTGACACAGAGAGAAAATACGAGTGCTCTTACTGGCCTAAATAAGTCTTTAATTTGTCGAGCTATGCCGGCCTGCTGAGCGCACAATTTCCTTCTCCCCTCTCTCTCTCCACTGGTGTCTCAACAGCCCAGTGCCTTCAAATACACTGGCACAGACTAATTCTCTCACATGTCTTTCTTCGCGCATGCTGCTGATTTTGAAATGGCCAGGTGATGTACTACGATAAAGCACATGAAATCTACAATATAGTACTACAATATATCACATGAAATCTTTATGTTCTTGCCCTTTTAATGGCACCATTTTAGTAGCTACAGTGAAGAAACATGAATTTTTAATTGACTACAACAGCCAGTCATTCAAAATCAGAAAAACTTGAACAGGGCTAGACAGAGAGAGAGAGAGAGAGAGAGAGAGAGAGAGAGAGAGAGAGAGAGAGAGAGAGAGAGAGAGAGAGAGAGAGAGGGAGAGAGGGAGGGAGAGAGCGAGAGAGCGAGAGAGTGGCTGCTGCAGCTTTCTAAGACCGGTGAGTGAGTAGTGTGATCTTTAGTCCCAGGGACATTAAAATATCATCCTGGAGAGAGTAGAGTGTCTGAGTTACACGCAAGTCTATTCACCAAGGACCTAGACTAGGCACACTGGGGTCAACCCTCAGCCCAGCCCAGCGAGGAGGAGTGGGAGTGGGAGTGTGATGGAGAGAGAGAGGGGTGCTGTGAATATTAATGTGGACCATGTTCCCGTTAGATTAGTCGTGGGAGAGGGACCCCGGCGCAACCCAGCCATGTGTTATTATGTTACCAGCTGATACAACAGAATAGGCTAGACCACCTTGTGTTGGGCGGAAGATTAGTGCATCCATGTTAGTGGCTTCACTCTGGCCTTAATGCAAGATGCTGTTACTGCAGCGTGGCGTACCAAGGAGGGTCAGGAAAAAAAAGGTGTGGGGGGCGGGGGGGGGTGTAAACCTCTAGAGGCTCTTAACTTGCCTTAATCATTAATGTAAGATAAATAAATCAATAAATAAACTCATACATGCACATGCACACATGCATACATGCATACTCCTGTCCTTCCATCCATCCAAACAGGCATCCATCTCCTTGGCAAGTCACCCATCCACAAATACATAATTGATGGGGCCAGCGCCAGCCATACAAGTGTAAAAAAAACACACACCGGAAATGTTGCAAAGTGTATGGGCTGCTGTATTTGGGTGGTTGGATGGTTGGAGGAGAGGGCTGCATGGTTGTCAGAAATGATTTTTAGATTATTATTTTTTTTGCGTTCTTTTTCTTTTTCGTTTTTTTGTCCAGTGACCCAACTGGTGAGTGCTATAAAAGGAGGGAGGTGCGCTCACCTTGAAGTCCATTGGCATTTGCACTGGTGCAAGAAGGAGGTGGAGAGGCTTGGGGTCTGACAACGGGGGCAAAGGCGCTCTTTTGTTTCACTGCAGAGATGACATTGGCAGGTGAGAATGAGAAAATGCCGTGTGTACTGCTACAGTTTGAAGAGAGGCTGACCGAAGAGGCTGCCATTGTGGGGCTCGACGGCACTACTGGAATGGATAAAGCAAAAAAATATATAGTCACCACTCAGAGAGGAGTTCACGTCACTCACGGCATTAGACGATGTATGTATGTATGTCAAAAAAGACTTGGATTTGTTTATTATTGTTATTGTTGTTTTTTTTTAAGAGTAGTATAGTCGTTTCGGGCCTTGCCTCTTTTTCAAATCAAAATATGGTGTGGGAATGAGGAAGGAGTTAGGCAAAATGAGCATGAATGCGCGGTTTGTGGGGGTGGGTGGTGGGGGAAACATAATTGAATGGTATGGGTTTTTTTGAGGAGATAAAAAAAATGATAATAAAAAAACTTTGCTCAGAATATGATATAGATACAAAAAGCGAAGGTGTTGTGAGGGCGAGAGTGCAGATGGGCATGGGGTGAGATGTGGTGTTGTGTCCTGCCTTGGCCATTGGCTGGATAATAGGGTTTCACATAGACTCATGACTATGGAAATTTGGGGGGATTTCTCATTAGGGGGGTTCTGCTTTTTCCACAGATTTGCCTAGTGGGCCTACTCCATTGTTGCTTGAGTACATTTCGTATTTTCGTATTTGAAATGTTTCTCTTTTTTGTTTTTTTGGATCATTTGCCATTTGTCTGGCATTGTCTTGATTTGCTTGTTGGTTCGTTTTTTTTTTTATGGTTTAGAGGTGTGTATTTTTTGTTTGTTTGTTTTTAGGTCAAATTGTAAAATGGTGTTGTCTTGTCTTTGGGTGTTCAGCCTCTGGAGTCACCCCTCCTTTTATCCAGTAGCACACATTCACAACAGAAATAAAATAACAAAACAAAGAAAATAAATAAAACCAAACAATAAAAAAACACAAAAAAAACAGAGGAGTGTCAAAACAAAAGAAAACAAAACAACAAAGGCACCAGAGGGTTTTCTTTCTTTCTTTCTTTTTTTTTTCTAAAGAGAAGCGTAAAAGTCGAGGGCATTACCTTGATACTTACTGCCGTAGGGCGAGTTGGCAGAGGAACCGTTCAGGAAGCCGGGTGAGGTGGGTACGCCCAGGTTTGGCATGCCCGTGTTGCCGTAGCCGTTCATGCTGTTGCTGACGGTGTTGTAGTTGGACTGCTGCGGGGTGCTGCTGGGGACGTAGCCGCGGGGGGACACGCTGCTCGTGTTGCGGCTGTAACCCACTGTTGGAGAGGCGAGGGTTAACGT
>NC_085873.1:52541875-52546875 GCF_034702125.1 Engraulis encrasicolus | reverse complement strand
CGTCTTTTAAAGATTAGCATTACCCAAACAACCGTCTCTCCAGCTTCTCCCCATAGGCCACTCATGCCTGTGAATGATCTCGACACACAGGCAGAAATGCGTTTGGAGTGTGGCCCCATTTTCTCTCCCTCCCCTTTCATACCCTACTAACTTCATCCATTTTCACTGGTTTTCCATCGTACATTCATACATACTGGGCCTCGTTCCTGGTCACCTTGTAACATCCTGACTGTATAAACACGAGGCTAACCTCCCTCGCTGGGGGTGAGCTGATGAAATTGGTAATTGCTAAGAATAAACAGGGAAAACACATTCCGCCCCCTTTCTTTCTTTCTCTCTTTCTTTCTCTCTCTCTTTCTCTCTCTCTCTGCACTCATAAATAAGCAGCCTTCTGATCATGGCTGAATGCGCAGTTCATTTCCAACTCCATCTACCATCTTGGATCCTTTATTTATCAAGATTAATCGCAGAAGGCTGCTGCTCCTCTCACGCTAGCTAGCGCTCGCTCGCGCTCCACATACGTTTACAGGCAAAGCCGCCATCTAATCTGAAGAAGTTGCCGGCTGGATGGCTCTTAAAACGGTCATTTACCTCCGAAATTGGTGTCTATGCTTGATGTTGCATGCATCTATTTTGCATACAAATAAAGAATTACACTTGTCAGGAGGCAGGTACAATCAATGAGAGAGCACAGCTGTCTTAATCCCGGCCTCATCAGCTGGGCTCGTGCTCCTCCTGAGTAAGATGGAGTGTTTTTCTCTGCCGCTAATAATTACTCATAATCTTTCGCCGTCATATCGAAAGACTTTTTACATGCCTCCCAATTTTGAGCAACGATTACGGACAATTAAGATTGCCACGTTCACAAAGGCGTTTCTCATCTCCGCCGCCCTCCTTGTCCATATGGCTCTCGGTAAGCAAAACCATACGGACGGTTAAAAGAAAATTACGCTGCCTCTCATCCTTAATCTGTCATTTGCCGAGAGGTGTCTTAACTAATGAAGCGATTTAGCGGCGCTGCGTCTAAGTGCTGGTCTAGTCGTGTCAGGAGAAGTCACAAGACGTAACCCAATCAGTCAAGGGTGCTCAGAATGAGTTTGTTTTGTGCCTGCCTCCTCCCCTCTCAGGCTGTGCGACTCACGCTGTGAATATGATTAGTCCCGAATGGTGTTTGAGGAGCATTTCAATGTAAATTTCTCAAGTCACGATGAGAAGTGTAATTGACTCCCTTTTTTTTCTTTTTTCGCTGGGACATAACAGACTCCAGGTTAAACTGAAACTATTAAAGCTCAAGAATGAATCCTGTTGGGCACTCGTTTCATGCCAAACGGGCGGAGATATTATTATTACAAGTGTTCATCGTTACGCCTGTGGATGACAACCATTTAAAAGGGTCTCATCATTCCTTCTGCCTCTTCTCCTCCTGGATATCTTGAGTGGTATATATTATCACAGTTAAAGAAGGTAACCAAGGTGATGTGGCTTCAGGTGCTGATGTCATTATAAAACTGTAAAGCAATTATTCTGTTAGTTCTTGCCTGGGGTTATGAATACATTGAGGAGTGGTGGTGGGGCCAATAGATGTAGCTACTTCAAAAAGCAGCCAAAAGAAGATGAATTTTAATGCATGGGTAATTGCTCGACATGAATGCATTTCTAATAAATGTTCGTGTATATTAGATTGAAAAGGAAACGGAATAGATCTGTGTTTGCCAGGTGAAACAGGGGGAAATGGGATGGGGGATTGGGCTCAATTAATTCCCCTGTATAAAAAAGCCAGGTTACCACCACTACTATATGATTTGCAATGAAGATTATTTGATAGAGCATAAGTGAATGTATGAGGGACCCGATCAGATTCTCATTTCTCTGTTTGCTCCCAGTGCATACGTACGTTGGAGAATGGATAACGTTGTTTTCCAAATAAGGTCTAAAAAGAAGGAGGATTCACCAGTCCCACTTGTAATCTTCTTCCTTATCACCTGAGCAACCCCCCCGTTATTGCCTTTATTTCCAGTCAGGATATTTGTATATAAATGTGTTCATTTGCGGCCCCCTCCCCTCGGATCAGCCAATACATCTGGATGTTATCTGAAATTAGGACGCCAAACTCGAATCCGGGCGGAAGTTTCTGCATGCATGTATGCATGTACATTTGCTGCAACATTATTAGTGGCCAAAGCGCTACAAGCATGCCATATTGGCTTTCTGTCCCCGCCACAAATACCCATCAAACCCTTCACATTACCAATCCCAAGGAAAAAACACAACACACACACACATAAACGCAAACACACACAACAAGGGGAGCATGGGGGAGGAAAATGTTCCTCAAATCAATATTGTGGTAGTATTATCCACTGCAGGGAGAGGCCTTGGAGCAGGGGGGTCAGCTGAGCCTCCTGCGTTTGCCTGGCTGCCTAATACACACTTTGCATTCTCCCTCCCCTCTCTAACCTCCCCTCCCCTCCCCTTCCCTTCCACCAAACCCAAACGTCTTTACCCCAAACGTCTTTACCCCAAACGCCTTTACCCCAGCCCCTTATTACTGCTCCGCCGTATACGCGCTTTGCTCCCCGCCTAGCAGCGCGACGTCGTCTAGCCACTGATGTTCTTTTATTCCATTTCTCCGCTCATTCAAAATATATGTAAGGGTCAATTGCAGCTTTGCGCCAAAGCGCGCTCTGACCCCTCCAAGACGGCTGACTTAACAATGATGAATGACTTGGCACTTTCATTTACATGCCGCTGAACTCTACATTTGGGTCCATTAGAAGGCAAAATCAAATATTTATGTTCTTTATTGGAACTGCTAGATTCCATCTCTTTTTTCCCGGGAATCGCCTGGTGCAGAGTCTCGGTGGTGAGGTGTTACCTGAATTAGGATGGGAGATGGGGGGGGGAGATGGGGGGGGGGGGATCGCCTGGTGCAGAGTCTCGGTGGTGAGGTGTTACCTGAATTAGGATGAGAGATGGGGGGGGGAGATGGAGGGGGGGGGGGGGGGGGATCGCCTGGTGCAGAGTCTCCGTGGTGAGGTGTTACCTGAATTAGGATGGGGGGGGGGGGGGGGGGGGGGGGGGGGGGGGGGGGGGGGGCTCCCGTCTCAGTGCACATGGTGACCGAACTGGCTGTTTTCTTTTTTTTTTTTTGGTGATGCATTTCCTGAATAGCTCGGCTAACAGAGATTGCTTTTGTTCCCCTCTTTTCTGCTAAAATAATGCCCTATTATCGCCGCATTTTATACATTCTCTGGTGCTTACAAAAAGAGATCAGGAAAGCCTGGGAGAGAGGAACCAGATCAGCACAAAGAGCCAGTCGGGGTAGGCTTTTTCCTTTATTGGTAATAGATAGTTTGAAGCATTTACTGAAACAAGATTTTCTGTCCAGATATTGCTCTCCACAGAGAGAGGAGGAAAAAAGCTAGATGTAATTGAAACACATCATGTTGAGAGAGAGAGAGAGAGAGAGAGAGAGAGAGAGAGAGAGAGAGAGAGAGAGAGAGTGCCGACGCTGTTGAGGGGTTTTTAGTTTAGTCTCGTGGCAGTGCGAGTCGGGGGCATGTGAAAAAAGGCGTCTGCATTTCAAAGTGCTCATTGGGAGTTAATGATATAGCATGGGCGCACACTGAGTCCTAATAGATATTTATATTGTATCTGTTATTAGCCCTCCGAGGTGGTCAAGCCCGCACTGAGCGGCCAGGATCTAAGTGCTAATCTCTCAATATATTATTAAGAAAAGCCCTGGGCTCTGCACGTCTCAAACAGGGGGGAAACTAGCAGGTTTTCTATTAGCAAAAAGGGTGCGAGTCATAGATTGTATCAAAGGGAAATGGGGTGGGAGAGAAAATGGCGAATCAAAGAAAGGGCCACAAAAAATGTTTTAGCGTGGCGTGTCTTTCATGCCACACATCAAAACGCCGGGCCTTGTGATACGTGTCAACCACATGGGAACCGGAGGCAAACCGCTTCTTTGTGGAATTCAAATGAACAAAAAAAAAAAAAAAAAACGAACAAAAAAAAAACACCCCGGTCCTCGCCCTGCAGATATTAATGTGTGAACTTCATTTATTAACCCACTAAGACAAGGACTTATAACTGAAAGCTTTGTCAACAAAAGATTAAACTGGATCTGGCTTTGGAAAATGAAAGGAAAACAAGAGCGGAATAATCACAGATCAGAGAGGGGGCCTCGCTTAGATTACAATCACCACAGCGCACTGGAGTGGAAAAATGTCTAATTGAACTATTTCGCCACAGCAAAAAAGTTTGAGGTGCTCTCTCTGAATCCAAACACATTGGTTTATATGCTGCACGCACGCGGTGTTTGCGTATCCTCTTGTGTGTATTTGCACTTGTGTGTTTTAGTGTACGTGCGACGACGACGGCCATTATCCATTTTGTGCACTGTTGTCTCCAGGTTGTGTGTAGTGATGACTTGCCACTCATCTATGCATTGAATTGTTTTTTTTTTCCTACGTACGTACATAGGCCCATTTCTATGTAAAATGGGAATGTTGTCCTTCCCATCCCCCATGCAACCCAAACCCCCCCACCCCTCTTCCTCTCCCTCTCTCCCTTGCACACACACACACAAACAAACACACACACACACACACACACAGAAAGCCACATGCTCAGTCCACTGACCTTCGGTAACCTCTCCGGATCGCCTGGATGTCTTGGGATCACCTTCTGCAGCCTCTGGAATCCGTAGTCGATAGTCGGCTCATTCAAAGCTAAACCACAAAACAGGAGAAATGAATGATCGGGTTAGGGTCGAAACAAACGTACAGGACTTTGTCCTCGTTGCTGAACCACCAAACAGGAGAAATGAATGATCGGGTTAGGGTCGAAACACACATACAGGTCTTCCTGCTGCTCATTGTCATGCAGTTCCCTTTGTTGTGTGTCTTTGTTTTGGCAAAGAAAAAAAATACAATCACAGTCAGGGCCTACCTCGGAATTTATGTACATTTCAAAGTATTTTATACATTTGTTGA
>NC_085873.1:52521875-52526875 GCF_034702125.1 Engraulis encrasicolus | reverse complement strand
ACGCGATGAGGCAATTCCAGCCTAATAACAACATGACCCCTTTCTGTTGCGAAAAGACGAGTCGCTCTGCTCTGCCCACACTATGGCTCTCAAGCAGGAGAGTGGCCATAAACACTACAGTAGGCTGGCAGAGGAGAGGAGAGGAGGGGAGCGACACACACACACACACACACACACACACACACACACACACACACACACACACACACACACACACACACACACACACACACACACACACACACTAAAGGAGAGAAGGGGAGTGGGAAAAGGGACATGTGGGTAGTCTGTGTGTGTGTGAGTGTGTGTCTGTCTGTGTGTGTGTGTGAGTGTACTGTATGTCTATGTCCACGTGGAAGGAGTGTGAGGCGAGGCGAGGGGTGTGTGTGTGTGTGTGTGTGTGTGTGTGTGTGTGTGTGTGTGTGTGTGTGTGTGTGTGTGTGTGTGTGTGTGTGTGTGTGTGTGTGTGTGTGTGTGTGCTGGGTAGCCGGGCGGGTGGCAGAGGGGTGGAATGGAAGTGCATGCTCAATTGCTGCCACTTGTTTCAATTACAGCCTCAGATTTCATAGGTCAGTTCATAATCACATGGCGGGACATAATGACACTTCTCCTCTGCACACACACACACACACACTACACACACACACTACACTCATACACACTACACTCATACACACACTACACACTACACACACACACACACTACACACTACACACACACACACTACACTCACACACACTACACACGCGACACACGACACACACACTGGAGACACACGTGTGCGTCTGACAGCGCGAGAGGTGAGCGTGTGTGTCTAGTGTGTGTGTGTGTGTGTGTGTGTGAGCGTCTGACAGCGCGAGAGGTGAGCGTGTCAACCCCAGCCGTCTAATTAGGAGACAAAGAGGACCTGCCTGCCTCCCTCCACGGCAACGGTAGCCTTGACACCCACTGCAGAGTGTTTCCACGGTAGCCTTGACACCGCTACGCACCCTAACCCTCCTCCTCCCTCCTCCTGCTCCTTCCCACCTCCCCCCATGGCTGCCTCACAGTCACCGTCACAGTCACAGTCACAGTCATGGCCGCTGACAGCTTTTTTGTTGGCTCCAGGACAAAGTCATCTGAAACGGACCCCACCATCCAATACATACAATGTCATGAGAGCTAAATTCTGTGCCCCCTCTGTTCGTCCCTGGGCCCAGGACAACTGTTCCCTTTGTCCCCTCCTCTCCTCTGTCGGCTTCCCAGAGTCAGAGTCAGAGTCCCAGGCACTGCTGCACCCTCCTCCACCTCGCCGTGTTCCTCATGGCACCTCCCTGACCCGGTCTCCCTCCGTCTGCTTCTGCGGCCCCTAACATGTGCCCTCATGATGCCACCATCGCCTGTGCCCCGCACTACACACTAAACACTAAACACTAAACACCACACACACACACACACCGGTACCACCCGGCTCGCTCGGCCCCCGCGGTAAATAATGGCACCGCGGGGTGACAAGTGGCGGATGCTAAGGGGACACCGCATTGTCTCCTTTATACAGAGTGGAGGTGGTGGTGGTGGAGTGTCTCCTTTATAGGGGTACAGAGTGTGGCGGTGGTGCGGATGGGTGGAGGAGGGAGGGTGTGCTAGCTAGCTAGGCAGCGTGCGAGCGAGCGTGCTCACTCTGACAGCCATTGGACTGCATTCAAACAACTCTGTTCTGCAATGGAGCCCTCAGCCAACATGGTGCCACAGTTCATCTGTCTTGCCTTTTTTTCCTCCGGCGACCGTTCTTTTCCTGGTCTGTTGAGAATGCAAGGAGCTATGATCAAATGAAAGGAGTTGGGTGGGATCTGTGCAGTGTGTGTGGGGGTCGCTCGGAGTCGGGCTGGGCCTGGCTGAATTGGGCTGATTTGGGCGGGGCGCTGAGGAGCGCTTCTATCTGATGGACCTACATCAGAAGGGCTAGACGGCCCGGCCGCCGCCTTTTGGGTGGAACGCATATAGCATCTGATCGCGCCGATTGTGATCGTCCCCCGGAAAAAACACCGCTGGCAGATGAGTCCTCCCGATAGGACGTTTCATGTTCACCGCCGACCCGCCGCCGTTTAGAAGGAGCCACGAGTTAAAAAACAAATAGAAAATACGCACAGCAGACATCTACTTCCTGTCACTCCCTCCCGCCTCACTTCCTGCTTCCTTTAGGCTTGTGGTCCTCATTTGCTTCTATCTCTATCTCTCTCCTCTCTCTCCTCCCCTATCTCTCTCTTCCTCTATCTCTCTCCTCTTTCTCCTCCCTCTCCTCCTCTATCTCTCTCCTCCCCTATCTCTCTCTTCCTCTATCTCTCTCCTCTTTCTCCTCCCTCTCCTCCTCTATCTCTCTCCTCTGTCTCCTGTCCCGCTGTAACACTGGCCTTCCCGATGTTCACGTTCAAGTGTACCGTATGTGTGCCAACTGCCGCTCCAGCTAATTGTTCAGTAGGCTGGCTCCACTCTCCACCAGAGCTAAAAGAAGGCCCTGTCTGTCTGTCTGCCTGTCTGCCTGGGAGAGAAGAGGAGGTGGGGTGGGGTGGAGGAGGCTGGCAGCGGTGGTGGTGGTGGTGGCGCTGTCTGACAGGTTCCCAAAGTAGGGTTGATGTACTGGACATTATGTAAGCCCTGTACAGCTCACTACCATTTTTAACACACACGCCTGAGGTTAATAGCTTTTAAATGTCAGTAATTAGTCTAATGAAGCTTATTTTATTTTTTCCCCTTCATCTCCCGTGCCCGTGCGGGATGTCACAGCGTGTTGGACAGATCTGTTTAACTCTTTGCGAGTCGGGCAGGCGGGCAGGCGGGCATTCGGGAAAGGCGGGCTCGCTAGTCGCGGAGAGTGAAAGCGAGCGAGCGTCGAGTGCTTTTTGGAGGATGACCCCTTTGTCCTTTTTGCAGATGATGAATAGTTGTCTCCTCGGCTGTTCGTTTTGTCAGTTTTGGTGCAGTAGAGTCGATACCTTCACCTTGACAAGGAAACTTTGCGATTTATCAGGCCCCTGGCCAATCGGCAGCCGCCCTGGCCCAGCGCAGCACAGCACACGGGCACGGCGAGGCGAGGCAGGCAAGGCAACACAAGCGGTCCCGTGGAGAGCAGAGAAAGAGAGAGAGAGAGAGAGAGGGAGAGAGAGAGAGAGAGAAAGAGAGAGAGAGGGAGGAGATAGAGAGAGAGAGAGAGCTCTGGCTATGGTCAGACTCCTCCACTGGAATGGAGAGAGAGAGAGAGAGAGAGAGAGAGAGAGAGAGAGAGAGAGAGAGAGAGAGAGAGAGAGAGAGAGAGAGAGAGAGAGAGAGAGAGAGGTGCCGCCGTGTGATAGACAAATGACTCTTGTTAGAGCCGTCTGGAAAATAAAAAAAACGATAGAGAAGGGGGCGAACGAGAAAGAGCGAGTGAGTGGATAGAAAGAAGAAAAAAAAAAAACGGTTGACTTGTACTAATAACAGAAAGGGCTGAACCGGTCACCACGGGTCCAAAGATGAAGCACCCTGTCACACGCCAGGTTGGGAAATTAGCAAATAATGTTCCCGCGCACTGATAAATGTATGACAGCTCTCCCTCGCCAATCATTTTTTAACATTTTGATGCATGTCCACAATCCCGCCGGAGGAAGGGGAAAGTTTACTGGCCCTCAATTTCCGGGTGATGAATGGCGGTCTGTAAATGTACGATTTCTGTATGAGGTATAGTTCATTTTAGGCAATACTGGTAAAGGGGTGTCACTGATTAGGACAAATAGCCTGGATGGTGTGATCGCCCACGACAACACGTCTCACTCAGCCCTCCGTGCTCCAGACCACCCCCTCTCAACCCCCCCCCCCCCCCACCCCCCCTGCCCCCCCCCCCCTCCAGGCTTGGCCTCCAGCGAGGCATAAAGGGCTGTGCCGGGCCGCCAGTGACCATGCCTAAATAGAGAGCAATAGCTTTGATGCAATTAGAGGGCGATGCCAAACTTTATTTATGACGCCTGTCATCGTCGGGAGGCGTTTTGTGAGGACTGCACCCGAGCCAATGTGCTGTTAAGGGCTCTATTAAGACGCCGGCAACACAAGTCAAATGCTTTGCTGCTATTATATTCCACCCTTTTTTCTCTCCTCTCCTCTGCTCTCGTTCGAAATAACCCCTTCATCTTTCTCATTACTGTTGTCATACTGACCAGCAGGAGAAAGGAAAGCTGGCTGCATAACGGGGGGCATACAAATAATAAAGCAAATTCCTTGGCCTCAAATTGTCACCAGCATTTGTTTTGCAAGATGCTCTTGTTTACTCGTCTTGTTCACAGAAAGTGGGCGGATTTTTTTGGAAGTGAAAAAGAGAGAATGGGATGAAAAAGGGGGAATGAAAGCGAGAGAGAGAGAGAGAGGGGGGGAGAGCGAGCGAGAGAGAGAGAGAGAGAGAGAGAGAGAGAGAGAGAGAGAGAGAGAGAGAGAGACTGCTGAACATGTCTGTGTCAAATCCAATAGAGAGGTTTAAAAGGTAACATCTGGAGGCCTTTTAAAAGTGCCTGATCAGCTTCGGAGGACTTATTAGACTGAAGAGTATTGGCAAGAGGACAAACATGCCTGCCGCTCTGCTGTCCCTCTTTGATTTTTTTAGGACCCTCCTGACAGCTTGTTCCAGCTTCCAGGTCTGATCAATGGATAACCGATACAGGTATCAGACGCACCACAAATGGCCTTGCGCTAACAAAAGATGTGTTGGAACAAACAAGGTTGAAGCGAGCGAGCGCCGCTACGAAGGGGGGGGGAGAGAGGCAGAGGAGGAACATGGCGATCTTCAAAAGGTACAAAGGCAGGAACAAAAGTAGAACAACCAGCAGAGTCCAATAAAGGGCTTCAGCCATTTTCAGACCTTTTTTTCCCTCCCTCTCTTTCTTTCTCCTTTTTTTTAAAGGACTGCTACTATAAATAGCTAGCCCTGCACCGAGAGCAAGGCCGCGGAGGCTAATAGCAGCGACAGACTTATTAAATAACAGTGCGATGGGCATAT
>NC_085873.1:52509375-52511875 GCF_034702125.1 Engraulis encrasicolus | reverse complement strand
CCTGTAAAACCTTTTAGGATAATTGAGATTTCTGCCATTAAATGTTCCCTGAAATTGCCATCACTTTGGTGGTTTTCTGCTCTTTTTGGATTATTAATTAATAATGTGAGGGTTTATGTTGGAAATGTAATAATAATAACAATAATAATACTAATACTAAAACTACTACTGCTAATAATAATAATATCAACAATTCTTTGTTCGGTTTTCTCTCCCCTCTATCTTTATGTCTCTCTTATTCTCTCTCTCACTCTCTCTCTCACACACACACACACACACACACACGCACGCACACACGCACACACACTCCGAGGACAGGGAGAACGAGTGAGAGCGAGAGCGAGAGCGAGAGCGAGAGCGAGAGCGAGAGCGAGAGCGAGAGCGAGAGCGAGAGAGACAGCCCGAGAGCTTGGCCTAGTTAATCACCATTAGGTATTGTTGTGTCGAACACTCCAGTCACGGCACCTTTCTTTGTTTGCCTTAATGTTGGACTAGTGGAGGTTGTGTTTGCTCATGCTGCACGCATCGCACCGCACCGCATCGCCCCGCGCCCCCTGTAGCACGCCGAGGCCCCAGAGCACACACGGCACCAGGAGCTTGCCCTTAACTAGCGCTGTTGACTTCATGCTAATCAGTTCACACAAATTTTCATTTCTGAGGCTCCGGCGAGTGACATTTGCTTTTCTTAATTGCAGGCAGAAGCGTTTGAAAAGGGATCAACTCTCCAAAGACAGACGAGCCAGACACGGCGCGTCGGGGCCCGGGCCGCTCAAAGGGAGTGACCTTCATCAGCGCTGCCAATTACAGCAAATAATTCACCAAAAATTACAGTAAACAAATTTACTTTGTGTAGGTGAGAAGGAGGGAAGGGGGGGGGGGGAGTTGGGGCCGGGCGGGGGAAGGATGGGCAAAGAGTGTGTGTGTGTGTGTGTGTGTGTGTGTGTGTGTGTGTGTGTGTGTGTGTGTGTGTATGGGTGTATGTGTATGTGTGTGTGTGTGTCCTTCTGTGTGTGTGCGTGTGTGCGTGTGTGTGTGTGTGTGTGTGTGTGTGTGTGTGGGTGTATGTGTATGTGTGTGTGTGTGTCCTTCTGTGTGTGCGTGTGTGCGTGTGTGCGTGTGTGCGTGTGTGTGTGTGTGTGTGTGTGTGTGTGTGTGGTGAGGGGGTGTCTGGCCATGAAGATCGGCTGGCAGGGGGGGGGGGGGGGTGGGGGGGGGGGGGGGGGGGGGGGCGGTCGGCAGCTGGGGCCTGAGAGCAGAGCAGACTGGAGCACGTTGCCTTGGAATTTGCAATGCCTCCCCCAGCCATAGAGAAGCAGGGGGATAGAGACGACAGTGGAGGGAGAGAGAGAGAGAGAGAGAGAGAGAGGGAGAGAGAGAGAGAGAGGTAGAGGGAGAGAGAGAGAGAGAGAGGGGTAGGTGGAGAGGGAGGGAGGGAGAGAGGGGGGGGTTAAGGGATAGAGTAAGAGAGAGAGAGAGAGAGAGAGAGAGAGAGAGAGAGAGAGAGAGGGAAAAGGAGAAAGAGAGAGAGAGAGAGAGAGAGAGAGAGAGAGAGAGAGAGAGAGAGAGAGGGAGAGGGAGAAGGACAGATAGTAGGAGAGAGAGACAAAGAGAGAAAGAGGGAGAGAGAGAAACAGAGAGACAGAGAGTAGGAGAGACAGACAGAGAGATAGAGAGAGGGAGTGAGGGAGTGCGTAGGAGAGAGAGGGGGAGAGAGAGAGTGCGTAGGAGAGAGAGAGAGAGAGAGAGAGAGAGAGAGAGAGAGAGAGAGAGAGAGGGATTGCGTAGGAGAGAGAGAGAGAGAGGGGCCGGCAGCCATTCTCCTGCTGGCTGCATTAGCATATATTTCCAATGCACATATAGAGAGAGAGGAGAGGAGCTAGGGGGGAACATGTGTTGAATGGGGAGCATGGCGAACCGAATTACACAGACTGTGTTAGCCATCTAATGATATACGTGCACAATGCACTCAAGCAGATGATGAAAATTGAAGAGAGCAGACGCAGGGAGAAAGAGAGGGAGACAGAACGACGGAGAGAGAGAGATGGAGAGATGGAGAGAGAGAGACAGAGAGAGAGATGGAGTAAGAGAGAGCTGGAGTGAGAGAGAGAGATGGAGTGAGAGGAAGAGAGGGAGAGAGAGGCAGAGAGAGGAAAGAGGGAAAGAGAGAGAGTATGAGGCAGTGAATGCAAGAGAGTGAGTGAGAAAGACAGGGAGACGAGGAAGAGAAGGAGAGGGAGAGAGGGAGAAGGAGGGATACAGAGAGAAGAGAGAGGGAGGAAGAGAGAGGGAGTGAGGGAGAGAGAGAAGAAGAAAGAGGGAGGGAGAGGGAGAGGGAGAGGGAGAGAGGAGAGAGGAGAGGGAGAGAAAATGAGGGAGAGAGAAGAGGGAGAGAGAAAAAGGGAGAGGGAGAGAGGAGAGAAGGAGTGAGAGAGGAGGTGGGTAGATGTCCACTAGTGCCAAGTTTGTGCGCTGTGCTAAGATGGAGGGTGTCATGTTCTAG
>NC_085873.1:52501875-52504375 GCF_034702125.1 Engraulis encrasicolus | reverse complement strand
TGCTGTGCTGCGCTGAGCTGCGCTGGGTTGGGTTGGGTTGGGTTGTGGAGGGCTGGAGAGAGGGAGTGTGCTGCGCTGGGCTGCGTTGGGTTGGGTTGGGTTGGGTTGCGTTGGTTTGCCATCGCTGGGTAGGGAGCAGCTGCAATCCCCAACAAACGCACGCCTGCCTCCCTGACCCCCACATCAAACCATTTGCACACACGACCCCATTCTCCATCAAGCCGTAAGACAAACACGTGCACACACACACGCACGCACACACGCACGCACGCACGCACGCACACACACACACACACACACACGTACATACATACACACACACACAATGGGTGGGCGGTGGGGGTGTTTATGGTGGAGGCCAACACACAATGTACAGTTAATACACAATAATAATAACAATAACAATAATAATAATAATAATAATAATAATAATAATAATAATAATAATAATAAATTGTATGACGTATGAAATAAGCGGACAGTATGATGAGGAGAGGAAAAGATGAAGAGAGATGACAGAGATGAGAAGTTGTCATGAGTGTGAGAGGAGCTTACAGAGCTACTAGTGTGATCTAAAGGCTATTGTGGAGAGAGCACACTAGCCTACTTGAGCAGGGTGAGGACTACACTCCACCACAGCTCTGCAGCTCTCCAGCTCTTCAAAAGCAATCAGCTAGTGCTAAAACGCACAGATGACGAGTATAAACAGAGCTGAGCTCTAGATGTGGAGGATGAGCCGTGTCACAGTGTGAACTTGAAGAGGTGGCAGAAAGTGTGCTAGAGAGAGAGAGAGAGAGAGAGAAAGAAAGAAAGAAAGAAAGAAAGAAAGAAAGGGAGTGTGAGAATGGGAGGTAGAAAGAGAGAATGAGGGTGAAAAAAATAAAACAGTGGGAGGGGAGGAGGGAAAAAACAGTGGAGAAGCGAGAGGGCGGAAGGAAGAGGAAGGAAGTGGAAGGAAGCGTTGTAAATTAAAAGCCATGTAAAATGTTGCAAATTAAAAGCCATGTAAAATGTGCCTACCATTCTCCAGATAATGAGGACCCGTACCTTCTGAAGGGTCGAGACGTCGAGCCCTTCTGCCGTGTTTGGAGTTGTTGTGTACAAACATGTTGTCGGAGACAGCCAGGACATGGCCGTCCACATTAACGGTTGTCGATACAACAACCTGCAACGAAAGAGAACGAGAGAGAGAGGCAGAGAGAGGGTGAGAGAGAGAGAGAGAGAGAGAGAGAGAGAGAGAGAGAGAGAGAGAGAGAGAGAGAGAGAGAGAGAAGGAGAGAGAGAGGGAGACAGGGCGTCATTATGTAGACTGTAAATGGCTCCAGAGCAGCGGCTCAGGCAGTGGCAGCATCACCAGAAGGCACTCAGGCCTGACAGTAAAGAACCCATTTGATCCTGAGGCAGCTTTGCTTTGAGAGGAGAGGAGAAGAGAGGGACTGTCTTTCTCTTCACACAAACACCAATCACTGGTGCCTTTGCCTTTTGTTGGACCCTGGCTTGTGCTTGGCTTGTACGTGTGTGTGTGTGTGTGTGTGTGTGTGTGTGTGTGTGTGTGTGTGTGTGTGTGTGTGTGTGTGTGTGTGTGTGTGTGTGTGTGTGTGTGTGTGTGTGTGTGTGTAATAGCAACAGAACAAAGCCTACACTTCACCACCCACACACCCCCAGTTAGTGGGTAGCCCAGTAAGCAGCACAGCTAATGGTGGAGGAACACAGAGAAGAGAAGAGAAGAGAAGAGAAGAGAAGAGAAGAGAAGAGGAGAGAAGAGGAGAGGAGAGGAGAGGAGAGAAGAGAAGAGAAGAGAAGAGAAGAGAAGAGAAGAGAAGAGAAGAGAGGAGAAGAGAAGAGAAGAGAAGAGAAGAGAAGAGAAGAGAAGAGAAGAGAAGAGAAGAGAAGAGAAGAGCAGAGGAGAAGACAGGAGAGGAGAGGAGAGGAGAGGACTGGAGAGAAGAGAAGAGAAGAGAAGAGGAGAGAAGAGGAGAGCAGAGAAGCGAAGAGCAGACAAGTGGAGAGAAGAGGAGAGAAGAGAAGAGAAGAGAAGAGGAGAGAAGAGGAGAGAAGAGAGAAGAGAGAGAGAGAAGAGAAGAGAAGAGAAGAGAAGAGAAGAGAAGAGAAGAGAAGAGAAGAGAAGAGAAGAGAAGAGAAGAGAAGAGAGGAGAAGAGAAGAGAAGAGAAGAGAAGAGAAGAGAAGAGAAGAGAAGAGAAGAGAAGAGAAGAGAAGAGAAGAGAAGAGAGGAGAAGAGAAGAGGACTTTGGTGGAGGACGGAGGACGGAGGATGTAGGATGGAGGCCACTACCATCATCCTCGTGCTGCAACGCGGCACTTTTCATTTCATTTCATTTCATTTCTGTGTTTGTTTGAGTGCTCTGCTCCTGGTCTGTGTTGTGTTCAGTGCGTTGTTACCCCGGGCAGCACAGAGAAGCGCGCCGCACCGCCCAGCGCAACTCGACACCTTCAAAACAATAAATGAAAACACTTCATATCACCCCAGCATGGGGACTT
>NC_085873.1:52486875-52491875 GCF_034702125.1 Engraulis encrasicolus | reverse complement strand
CAAGGGGGGTTTTTTGGGGGGGGGGGAAAAAAAAGGGGGGGCCCGGGGGGGGGAAAAATTTTTAAAACTTCCCCCAAAAAAAAACCCCCCAAACCAAAAAAATTTTTTTTGGGGGAAAAATAGGAAAAAAGGGGGGGTTTTTTGGGGGGAAAAAAAAAGGGTTTAAAAAAAAAAAAAATTTTTCCAAAAATTTTCCCCCTTTTTTAAAAAAAAAAATTTTTAAAAAATAAAAAACCCGGGGAGCCCTTTTGGGGGGGGGAAAAAAAGGGGTTTTTTTTTCCCCCCCCCCAAAAAACCCCCAAAACCCCCTTTTTCCCCCTTTTTTAAAAACCCCCCTTTTTTTTTTTTCCCCCCCCCCTTTTTTTCCCCCCCCCCGGGGGGGGGTTTTGGGGTTCCCCTTTGGTTTCCCCTTTTTTTAAAAACCCCAAAAAAAACCCCCCCTTTTTTCCCGGGGGGGTTTTTTTTTCCCCCCTTTTTTTTTTTTTTTTTCCCCCCCCCCCTTTTTTTTTCCCCCCCCCCCCCCCCAATCTTTTTTTTTTTTTTTTTTTTTCCCCTTTTTTTTTTGGGGGGGGGGGGGGGGGCCCTTTTTTGGGGGGGGGGGGGGGGGGGAAAAAAAAAGGGGGGTTGTTTTTAAAAAAAGGGGGAGGGGTTTTTTTTTGGGGGGGTTTTTTTTTTTCCCGGGGGGTTTTTTTTTAAAAAAGGGGGGGGGGGGGGGGGAAAAAAAATTTTTTTTGGGGGTTTTTTTGGGGGGGGGGGGTTTTTTAAAAAAAAAGGGTTCCCTTTTTTTTTTTTTGGGGGCCGAACCTGGGGAAAATTAAGGGTTTTTAACCAAAAAAGGGGGGGGGGGGGGGGGGAAAAAAAAGGGGGGAAAAAAAGGGGGAAAAAAGAAAAAAAAAAAGGGGGGAAAGGGGGGGGAAAAAAAAAAAAGGGGGGGGTTTTTTGGGGGGGGGGGGGGGGCCCCCCCCCCGGGGGGGGGGGGGTTTTTTAAAAAATAAAGGGGTTTAAATTTTTTTTGGGGGAAAAAAAAAAAAAAGGGGGGGGGGGGGGGGGGTAAAAAGGGGGGGGGAAAATTTTTTTTTTCCCCCCCCCCCCTTTTTTTTTTTTTTTCCCCCCCCCCCCCCCCTTTTTTTTCCCCCCTTTTTTTTTTTCCCCCTTTTTTTCCCCCTTTTTTTTTTCCCCCCCCCCCCCCCCCCCCCCCCCCCCTTTTTTTTTTTTTTTCCCCCTTTTTTTTGGGGGGGGGTGGGCCGGGGAAAGGGGGGGGGGGGGGGGGGGGGGGTTTGGGGGGGGCCCCCCCAAAAGGGGGAAAAAAAAAAAAAGGGGGTTTTAAAAAAAAAGGGGGAAAAAAAAAAGGGGAAAAAAAAAAAAAAAAAAAAAAAAGGGAAATTTTGAAAAAAAAAAAAAAAAAAAGGGTTTTAAAAAGAAAAAAAGAAAAAAAGGGGAAATAAAAAAAAAAAAAAGGGGAAAAAAAAAGGGGGGGTTTTTGGTTTTTTTTTTTAAAAAAAAAAAAAAGGGGGGGGGGAAAAAAAAAAAAAAAAAAAAAAAAAAGGGGGGGGGCCCCTTGGGGCCGGGGGCCCGGGAAAGAAACCAAAAAAGGGGGGGTTTTTTTTTTAAAAATTTTTAAAACCCCCCCCCAAAAAAATTTTTTTTTTTTTTGGGGGGGGGTTTTTGGGGTTAAATGGGGGGGAAACCCCAAAATTGGGGGGGGGGGGAAAGGGGGGAAAAAGGGGGGGGGAAAAGGGGGGGGGGGGGGGGGGGGTTTTTAAAAGGGGAAAAAAGGGGGCCTTTTAATTTTTTTTTTTTTTTTCCCCCCCCTTTTCCCCCCCCCTTTTTTTTTTTTTTTTCCCCCCAAAAAAATTTTTTTTGGGGGGAAAAAATTTTAAAAGGGGGGGGGGGGGGGGGGGGGGGGGGGGTTTTTGGGGTTTTTTGGGGGGGGGGGGTTTTGGGGGGTTTTGGGGGGGGGGGGTTTTTTTTTTTTTGGGGGGGGGGGTTTTTGGTTGGGGGGGTTTTTTTTGGGGGGGGTTTTTTTTGGGGGGGGGGAAAAAGGGGGGGGGGTTTTTTTTTTTTTGGGGGGGGGGGGGGGGTGTTTTGTTTTTTTTGGGTGGGGGGGGGGGGTTTGGGGGAAAAAAGGGGGGGCCCGGGGGGTTTTTTTTTGGGGGGCCCCCGGGGGCCCCCCCCCCAAAAAAAAAATTTTTGGGGGGGGGGCCCCCAAAAAACAAAAAAAAACCCCCCCCCCCAAAAAAACCCCAAACCCCCAAAAAAAAAAAAAAAGGCCTGGGGGAAAAAAAAAAAGGGGGCCCCCCCCCCCCAAAAAAAACCCCCAAAAAAAAAACCCCAAAAAACCCCCCCCAAAAAAAAACGGGGGGCCCCCAAAAAAAAAAAAAAAAAAAAAAAAAAAACCCCCAAAAAAAAAAGGGGGGGGGGGCCCAAAAAAGGGTTTTTTTTTTTTTTTTGGGGGGGGGGGGGGGGGGGGGGGGGGTTTGGGGGGGGCCCCCCAAAAATAAAAAGGGGGGGAAAAAAGGGGGGGAAAAAAAAAAAAAAAAATTTGGGGGGGGGGGGGGGTAAAAAAGGGGGAAAAAAACCCACCTTTTTTTTTTTTTTTTGGGGGGGGAAAAAAAATTTTTTTCTTTTTTTTTTTTAAATTTTTTTTTTCCCTTTAAAAAAAAAAATTTTAAAAAAAAAAAGGCCCAATTTTTTTTCCCCAAATGGGGGGAGGGGGGGGGTTTTTTTCCCGGGGGGTTTTTTTTAAAAAAAAAAAAAAAGGGGGGGGGGGAATTTTTTTTTTTTTGGCCCCAAAAAAAAAAAAAAATTTTGGGGGGGTTTTTTAAAAACCCCCCAAAAAAACCCCAAAAAAAGGGGGGGGGTTTTGGGGGGGGGGGGGAAATTTTTTTGGGGGGAAAAAAGGGGGGGAAAAAAGGGGTTTTTAAAGTTTCCAAAAGGGAAAAAATTTGGGGGGGGGGGGCCAAAACCCCGGGTTTTTAAAAAATTTTTTCCCCCCCCCCCCCCCCCCCCTTTTTTTTTAAACCCCCCCCCCCAAAAAAAAACCCCCCTTTTTCCCCCCCCCCCCCCCCCCCCCCCCCTTTTTTGGGGGGGGGGGGGTTTTTCCCCCCCCCCCTTTTTTTTCCCCCCCCCCCCCCCCCCAAAAAAACCCCCCCCGGGGGGGGGGCCCCCCCCCCCTTTTTTCCCCTTTTTTTGGGGGGGGGGGGGGGGTTTTTTTTTTTTTTTTTTGGGGGGGGCCCCCCTTTTCCCCCCCCCCCCCTTTTTTTTTTTAAAAACCCCCCCTCCCCCCTTTTTTTTTCCCCCTTTTTTTTTTTAAAAAAAATTTTTTTTTCCCCCCCTTTCCCCTTCCCCTTTTTTTTTTTCCCCCCCCCCCAAAAAAAAAAAATTTTTTAAAATTTTTGGGGCGGGGGGAAACCCCCGGTTTGGGGGGTTTTTTTTTTTTTGGGGGGGGGCTTTTTTTTTTCCCCGGGGGGGTTTTTTTTTTCCCCCCCCTTTCCCCTTTTTTTTGGGGGGGGGTTTTTTTTTTTTCCCCCCCCCCCCCCCCCCCCCCAAAAAAAAAAAAAGGGGCCCCTTCCCCCCCCCCAAAATTTCTTTTTTTTCCCCCCCCCCGGGGGGGGTTTTTTTTTCAAACCGGGGGCCCCCGGGGGCCCGGGGGTTAGGGGGGGGGGGGGGAAAAATTTTTTGGGGTTTTTTTTTTTCCCCCCCCCTTTTTTTTTCCCAAATTTTTAAAATTTTTTTTTTGGGGGGGTTTTTGGGGCCCCTTTTTTTTTTTTGGGGGGGGGGGGGTTTTTTTTTTTTTTGGGCCCCCCCCCTTTTTTTCCCCCCCGGGGGGGGGCCCCCCCCTTTTTTTTTTTTTTGGCCTTTTTGGGGGGGAAAAATTTTTGGGGGTTTTTTTGGGCCCCCTTTTTTAAATGTGGGGGGGGTTTTTTTTCCCCCCCCCCAATTTTTTAAGGGTTTTGGGGGGGGGTTTTTCCCCTTTTTTTGGGGGGTTTTTTTCCCCGGCCCCTTTTTTTTCCCCGGGGGGGGAAATTTGGTTTTGGGGGGGGGGGGGGGGCGGGGGGGGGGGGGGGTTTTTTGGGGGGGTTTTTTCCCAAAGGTTTTTTTTGGGGGTTTCCCCCAAAAAAAAACCCCCGGGGGGTTTTTTTTAAAAATTTTTTTTTTTTTTGGGGGGGGTTTTTTTTCCCTTTTTTTTAAAAAATTTTTTTTTTTTTTTTTAAAAAAATTTTTTTTTTTTTAAAAAAAAGGGGTTGGGAAAAGGGGGGGGGGGTTAAAGGGGGGGGGTTTAAAAAAAAAAGGGGGGAAAAAAAAAAAAAAAAGGGGGGGGGGGGGGGGGGGGGGGAAAGGAGAGGGGGGGGTTTTTGGGGAAAAACGGGGGGGGGAAAAAAAAAAAAGGGGGGGGCCAAAAAAAAAAAAAACCCCCCCCCAAAAAAACCCCAAAGGCAGGGGAAAAGGGGGGGGGGGGGGGCCCCCAAAAAAAAAAAAACAAAAGGGGTTTTTTGGAAGGGGGGGGGGTTTTTTTTTTTTTTTTCTTTTTTTTTTGGGGGGGTTTTGGGAAAAATTTTTGGGGGGGAAAAAAAGGGGGGCCGGGTTTTTTGGGGTTTCCGGGGGGGGGGGGGGGGGGGGGGGGGGAAGGGGGGGGGGGGGCCCGGGGGGGGCCCCCCTTTTTTTAAATTAAAAAAAAAAAAAAAAAAAAGGGGGGAAAAAAAAACCCCCAAAAAAAATTTTTCCCCCTTTTTTTTTTTTTTTTTTGGGGGGGGGGAAAGAAAAAAAAACCCCCAAAAAAAAGGGGGGGGAAAAAAAAAAAAGGGAAAAAAAAAAAAAAAAAAAAAAAAAAAAAAACCCCCCCCCAAAAATTTTAAGGGGTTTTAAAAAAAAATTTTTAAAAAAAAAAAAACAAAAAAAAAATTTTTTTTAAAAAAAAAAAAAGGGGGGTTTTTTAAAAAGGGGGGGGGGGTTTTTTTTTTTAAAAAATTTTTTTTTTAAAATTTTTTTTAAAAAAGGGG
>NC_085873.1:52456875-52459375 GCF_034702125.1 Engraulis encrasicolus | reverse complement strand
CTCTACGCTGCTCCGCTTTGCTTTTAGCTTAATTTGATATTTTTAACATTTTCTTCACAGAAGCCATGGTTTACCCAATATGAAATTAATGAGCAGGAATTTATATTAATAAATAATGTGCTTCATCTCATAATGCCGGTGCCTGGGATTCACTTCACCATCTAGGTGCTTCAGAATAGAACCAATTATCCTTTATTTAATTATTAAGGTTGAATAAATAACAGTGAAACATGTTAAAAATCTTTTGGTTCCAGTCAATCACGATAAAACATTAATGAGCTTGGATAGAGAACCATAAAAACACAGATAGGCAGCGATGGTGAATTATAAATTGATATTGATTTTTCTTTCCTTTTGCAATAAGACTCCCAGGTAATCGCATGTTGCCACATGGAAAGTGCACTTTCCTGGCAGAGGAGGCAAATACCAGCCATCAAATATATATGAGATGGACCAATTTATGACCAATCTCATTCCACAAACAAAAGGACGCGAGAGGCCAGAGAGGACAGGCCGAACGCAAGCTAGACAGAGAGGTGTACACATGCAATACAATGGTGTATAGGGGGGGAGGGGTAGAGGCAATCGTGATACTCGAAGAGAGGGAAGAATGAGAGAGAAGGAGAGAAAGAAATAGAGAGAGAGAGAGAGGGAGAGAAAGAGAGAGAGAGAGAGAGGGGGAGAAAGAGAGAGAACAGGGAAGAGAGGTGTACACATGCAATACAATGGCGTATAGGGGGGGTGGAGGCAATCGAGATACTCGAAGAGAAGGAAGAATGAGAGAGAAGGAGAGAAAGAGAGAGAGAGAAAGAGGGAGAGAAAGAGAGAGAGCAGGGAAGAGAGGTGTACACATAAAATACAATGGCGTATAGGGGGGTGAGGTCGAGGCAACCGAGATACTCAAAGAGACATAAGAATGAGAGAGAAGGAGAGAGAGAAAGAAATAGAGAGAGAGAGAGAGAGAGAGAGAGAGCAGGGAAGAGAGAGAGAGAGAACACCAGAGGGGGCGGGAGTACAGACACATGGTGTGCGCGAGTCCCCGGGAGTTTATGGAGGCAGAGAGGGGACCCTGCCGAGCGCTGGCTTGATATGTTGCCTTGTTAGCATCGCTAAGAGGAGCATAAATATTGCTTTATTATTTGCCGAGGCCATCTTGTCTCCCCTAATAGACGGGACACATGGAGCTAAAGCCACATTAGCAGCTGCTGGGCCGCGGTGATCCTTCAAGAAAAAAAGAAATCTGCGCACCGCACACACACAAATGCACACACGAGCACACACGAGCGCACACACACACACAAACAAAGAGCCCAGGCCTATATCTCAGGAATATGTGTTCCATGTTAATGAACAGAAACACCACACGGCACACCAATTGGGGTGTGGGTGGGAATGTTTGTGTGTGTGTGTGTGTGTGTGTGTGTGTGTGTGTGTGTGTGTGTGTGTGTGTGTGTGTGTGTGTGTGTGTGTGTGTGTGTGTGTGTGTGTGTGTGTGTGTGTGTGTGTGTGTGTGTGTGTGCATGTGACTGGTGCAAGTGCATGATTTCGGATGAAAGAAAATGTCTAAGAGAGTGTGAATTTGTGCACCGTGTGTGTGTGTGTGTGTGTGTGTGTGTGTGTGTGTGTGTGTGTGTGTGTGTATGGAGGAGCATGTGTGTTTGTGTGTGTGCATGTGATGTGCGTGTGTGTGTGTGTTTGTGCATGCGTGCGTGCACATACACATAAAAAAGCTTGTATTTATTGAAAGCCTGTGGGAACAAATAAGGCATTTCCCAAGGCTGCGTCAGATTTAGTGGACAATTACTATTGCCATTTTACATGTAAATATTTAACACTTCACAGCTAGTTTGGTCCTAAATGGCCATTAGCTCCTGCTCTGCGGCCCTCGCCCCCCTCGCCCCCCTCGCCCCCCTCTTGCCCCCCCCTCGCCCCCCTCGCGCCCTGCTGTCCCCCACGGCCCACTCAGGCCACCGCCAGCCCCGCTTTATTGGATAACAGTTAGCACAAATCTCCTGCTAAAATGGCGTGGGCTGGAGGACCCAATTTGAGGCGGGACAAGAGGAAGCTGGTGCGAGCGGACGGGCAGTTGAGCAGGCAAGCGGACGGGCGAGTGGTGTAGCGAGCGGCGAGATGTGTGTGTGTGTGTGTGTGTGGCTCAGAGTGATGGGCTAATGGAGGCCGGGGACCGTCACTCAGACTGAGGAAAAGACCCCTTGTCTCTGACAAGAGCAGAGCAGAGCAGAGGAGAGGAGGGCAGGAGCGCGGGCGTTTGTCAGGTTAATTGATAAGCTCCCCGTCCAGTTCATTAGTCGGCCAGATCAGGCTTAGCATGGGGAGCACAATGGACTAGAGCCGCTCCTCTCCTCTCCTCTCGCTGCTGATATGTTAATCTGACTGGCCAACACCACACACTACCCCTCCTCATTACTCTCTCACACACAGCCTCGCCCAGCTATCGCACACACACACACGCACGCACGCACGCACGCACACACCCACA
>NC_085873.1:52436875-52444375 GCF_034702125.1 Engraulis encrasicolus | reverse complement strand
GTGTCAGCCCGGTGAGGAGGCGCAGGGCCTGCCTGGGGAAATGGGGAGGTGGTGGTGGTGGAGGAGGTGGTGGTGGAGGTGGAGGTGACCCCCAACTCCACCCCTGTGGCCCCCAAAACACTTTAAGGAGATAATGTCCCAACTCACCGGGTCCCTCGCGGCCCAAGGGCCAATTGCACTGCGGCCCTCTCTTGCCCTGACTTACTTTAGGAAACTACTTACTAGTCCCCCTCACCACCACCAATGCCTCCCGTTTGCCCCTCTTGCCCTAACTTACTTTAGGAAACTTCTTGTGCCCCTCAACACCACTACCACCACCACCACTACTGCCCCTGTTTGCCCTGAAGCTCCGACCCCTCCCTACGCGGCGGAGCACCTCGACTGTTTTAAGCCCGAGGTGACGCTCCGCTCATACTCTTCTATTGCGATCTCTCTGGCCGTGTGCTGTGCCCTGAAGCTCCGACCCCTCCATAAGCCCGCGGTGACGCCCTTCTCCGCTCCGCTGGTGCTATTTCATTCTCTTCTATTGCCAGCTCTCTGGCCGTGTGCTGGGTGCACCTTTCCCCAGTGTAACCCTATAGCCCCCCCCTGCTCTACACTACACTACACTACACTACAGTGTTGTGGCAGCAGGACATGCTGCTGACATGCTGTTGTGGCGCTTGGCACACTGGACATTTCTACAGGTTTTCCTTCGTAACCCCTTCTCTGCCTTCCCGCCTGCCCGCCTGCCTGTCTGCCTGCCTGCCCTCCTGCCTGTCTGCCTGTCTGCCTGCCCGCCTGCCTGTCTGCCCGCCTGCCTGCCTGCCTTTCTGCCTTTCTGCCTGCCTGTCTGCCTGCCCGCCCGTCTGCCTGCCTGATGCTGGAGAGTTTTTCGCTCGGCCGGCCTGCGAGTGTGTGTGTGCGTGTGTGTGTGTGTGTGTGTGTGTGTGTCTGTGTGTGTATGTGTGTGTGTGTGTCAGGTTTGGCTTCGCTCAGCCAGGCCGGCCTGCGGGTGCAGATCCCATGCAGCTGGTACTGATCTCTTGCAGGGATTTGCTGCCTTAGCTCTGCAGATCACACCGGGATCCAGTTTTTCAAGACGGCGTGGAGGTAAGACAAACAGCACACACACACACACACACACACACACACACACACACACACACACACACACACACACACACACACACCAGGCTGGAGAGGCTCCTGAGAGACCATGACTCCGAATCATAGTGTGTGTGTGTATGTGTGTATGTGTGTATGTGTGTGTATGTGTGTGTGTGCGCGTGCGTGCGTGCGTGCATGTGTGATTGCAGCTGAAGGAAGCAGAGTGTGAAATTTACATGTGTCAATCACACACAAAACAAAAACATCGTCAAAGAACACATTTCTCCACCAAAAACAATTCCTTCATGCCCCTGTGCCTCTCTCTCGACTCTACACCCCTCTCGTTGTCCGGGGTCTCTGGGGTGTTTGGCAATGATATGAACTCAGTGAACATCCTAACTTTTGCCACCCCTGACAGAAGGACAAAAGCCCCTTTTACACAAGAGACCGACCGGACCGGGGAAGTTTATGCCCCCCACAGACCCCAAACTGAGAGAGAGAGCTTAGCAATTGCCCTCCACCAACCCACAACTCAACCCCCATCACCCCCCCACCACCACCACCACCCGGTGCTGCCCACTCAAGGACCAAGAGTGCGATTAGGTTGGCTCAAGCCCCCGTTAAAAAAGCAAAGCAGAGCTGTAGTCCAGACAGAGGGGGCTTACAGGGGAGAGAGAGATACAGAGGCGCTCTGATAGGCTGCTTGTCATTACAGAGGCGCTGTGATAGGCTGCTTGGCATTACAGAGGCGCTCTGATAGGCTGCTTGTCATTACAAAGGCGCTGTGATAGGCTGCTTGGCATTACAGAGGCGCTCTGATAGGCTGCTTGGCATTACAGAGGCGCTCTGATAGGCTGCTTGTCATTACAGAGGCGCCAAGAGGTAAATAATCAACAAACACTGGAGGTGAGCGACCCTTAGTGTGGCTGCAGTCTTAACCAACAGCTTAGAAATCAAATTGAATCTGCACTACCACACAGACGCAAGATGGGCTCCAGATTGTGTGTGTCTAGTGTGTGTGTGTGTACTGTGTGTGTAGTGTGTGTGTACTGTGTGTGTAGTGCGTGTGCGTGTGCGTGTGCGTGTGCGTATTTGTAGTGTGTGTGTGTCAGGTTACCCTGTAGGTCTGAATTCCAATGTTATTTTTTTTTTTCAAATCTCCTTAAACACAATGGCCCCCTGGGACTTGTGGTTTTCTCCCGTCATTATATAACTGTAAACTTCTGGATGCTCCGGATTGGATAATTCCTTTCAGATACCAGTTGTTTCCACTGAACTGCAACACGGTATTTGGGAGAGCGAGGAGGGCGCTCGCTGCCAAGAGGACTCGACTGGACATCTGGCATAGCGGACATGTACCGGTGGGCCCCCGCACCCTTGTGGGCCACTATTTTCAGAAACGTTAAAAAAAGGGAAAGGGTTTTTTTTTACATTTCTGAAAATAGTGGCATACGATGGTGCAGGGCCCACCGGTGAGTCAATTCTGCGCCGCTAATTATGAGAGGGGGCCCTTTAAGCCCCGGGCCCTATTTCTCCCCCATGAGGGGGGGCCCTTTAAGCCAATAGTGCCCGGGCCCTATTTCTCCCCCAGTCCAGTGCTGGCTGCCAGGAGTTGCGCGTTGCCAGATCTATCTGTAGCTGTGCGTTGCCAGACCTGTCTGTAGTACTACATGAGTCAGGCTGGACAGGGCTATGGGAATGAGGTCACTTGATCCCAATAGGAGCCTCATCAGTATGTGTGTGTGGGTGTGGGTGTGTCTGCATGTCTTGCATGTCTGTGTGTGTGTGTGCGTGCATGTGTGCATGTGTGTGTGTGTGTGTGTGTGTATGCATAAGTGGAGATAAAGTAAAAGAGTGAGAGAGAGCCAGAGTGTGGACTGGGGTGGCGGTGGGGGTGGGAGCAGTAATGGAGAGTAACATTAGAGTGTTTAAGTGTGTCTAGTGTGTCTATATGCAGGTGTGTGGGGGTCTAGTCTACAGCCTACACAGAACAGATAAGCGAGTCTAGTGGGAAACTGTGGCCGGCCAGTCAGCCAGGCAGGGAATCTACGACATACTTAAACATTTTGTAACGGGAATGATGCGGACGGAGCACAGCACAGTTTAGCCCTCGACTCTCCTCTACTCTAGCCGCTTCACACATTCCACATGCCCCAGATGCCATTTATATGAGTAAGGCTTTTCGACAGCGGGACACAAGGGCTCACCGTCAAGGGCCCGCCCGCCCGGCCCGCTGCACTGCTGGAGCAGACTAGCTAGCTAGCGCAACAATTTTTGGGGGACTATTCTTCATTTACCATTCTGTTTGAAAATGAGAAAATGACTTAATAACAATTGAGCTTTTGTGAGATATTAAATTATAATGCTGTTGTTAGTGATGTCATCACAACGTATTTACTTCCTGGTATGAGGCCACAAGCACAAGTGGAGGACGCAAGGTCGCATGTTGGAACGCACACACAAGCTAGCTAGCGCAGGCAGGAGGCTATTTCTATTTGTTGTTTTATACAGCTAGCGCAGGCAGGAGGCTATTTCTGTTTGTTGTTTTTATACTGGCCAACTGTTTCCCCTCCTGCTCAATGAGGGGTGGTGGCACAATGCTTTTTCATTCAGAATATTGAACTGGCTGCCGGACAAGCTGGAGAGTGTTTTTATTGTTAATCAATGCCAATCCATCCCGGGGCCCCCTGATGTTAAATAGGGATCAATACCACCAAGCTGTGGATGAGATCTGATTTCAATTGGGCCGGGAGAGCAGCGGGTTTTAATCAGAAGGTAAATCAAACCGCGGGAACATAAGTCAGGTGAATTAATACAGGGAGCATAGGACCTCTATTGCCACTGAACCAACGCAAGGAAATACCTGTCATATTTCATTAGCAGTGCTAAGGCAGGTTTATTCGAGCCTTCTTTCAGAGTGTTTTTCTTCTTCTTTTTCTTCTCCTCTGCCGCGGAAGGAGAGAAAAGCGACTTGGTAAGGCCTGACGATAAAAAATCTTAACTCACGAGGCCTGCCTCACGGTCGGATCCAGTAAAAACATACTTACAGCGCTCCCGCCTTTTATGCGCCTCGCTTTAAATGATTAATATCGGGAGACTTAGCCGATCGATCGGCCAACTCACCTTCAGCGGTCCACATTATATCTGGCGAAAGATCATATGAATTACCTTATTCCTGAATTTGATGGGCCTGCGAGCTGACAGATCAGGGATTACCTGACTCGGAGGGTGGAGAGGAGGATACAGTAGTGCTTCAAAAAGTGAAAGAATAAAATGGGGGGGAAAAAAGAGAAATAAAATAAAGAGGAGAAAAAAAGAATGGAAAGACCTATGGCTCCTAGTCTTAGGGCCTTTTTCTCACAGTCTTACAGCTAAACCCATAATCATCTGTAACTCACTTTTCTCAATGGTGGTGAATTTCACCAGATCTCTTCAAAGGGGCTCCAAGTCTTGTGGATGGCTTGCAAGGCCCTCTGATCTGATCTGTGTGTAGTGTTGCTGCTGCTGGTGGTGCTGGTGTGAAGAAGTGATGCACTAGGCTACTCCACCACCACGCTCCACAAGCGCTCCAGAAATGTCATGCTCACCCACAGACAACCACCATCAGCTGTACTGTAGACGCCTCATTTGTAGTGCGCCTAAAGTGAATGCCCCGGACATAATCCTTTGCATCGTTTAGTGTGGGCCGTGGCATATAATAAAATATGGCGGCCGGCCGCAGTGCAGTGCAGTGCGGTGCGTTGAGGTGCGGTGATTGATCAGAGCCGCGCTATAAATCGCAACGCCGCCGCTGCTGCGGCTGCCACGACTGCTGAAGGCTACCCCTGTGGCCTCCGCATACTCCGCAGCCATCTATGATGATAAATTAGCATTAGATGGAACCTAATGAGTTTACTAAACATTTGGGATTTGCACTAATAAACTGGCAGGCTGGGGAAACTAGGAGGGCGAGAGAGAGAGAGAGAGAGAGTGAGAGAGAGAGAGAGAGAGAGAGGGGGAGAGAGAGGGAGAGAGAGTGAGAGCGCAATCCCCCTGCTCCCCCCTTATCTCTGGAACATGACAGTTGAACCATGCTTCCAATCTGCGATCAATTCATCATCCTGGCGCCATTGTGCATTCTTCAGGAGGAGATAATTACGGCACCGCGGCATCAGACCACTCACACTACCCTGTTAGGACTGGTCTTGGGGGCTCTGACGGAGAGCCTGGGCATAACTGTACACTTTTGATATAACACTTCCACACGTTTCAATTTTCCCTTTTTTTTCTTCAATGTGAACTGTTTTTTTGTTTGTTTGTTTTTTTTCCCACAGAATGAGCAACAACATTATTTGCATTCAAGTTCTTGTTAGAGGGTTTTAAATCTACTGTTGCTTGAACGAGTTGCGCAGAGTATTATGTGGGAACGAATGTTAGTATTTAACTCCAGACTGCTTCATTTCTTCCCTGTTTATAGTCTTTGTGCCCCGCTTAAGGCGCAGCTGTTGAAACAACATTAACGGCATTACATTATTTAGCACTTTAACGCCGTGCGATTATGCATGAACTTCTACTAACGTGTGTTAGTGAGTGGGAGACCAAACGCAAACAGCGTTTTTGACCCCAGTAAAAATATTTACGGTATCTAATGATGCCTTATCAACTTCACCTAACCTGAAGCACACACACGCGATAAATCAACATCACACCGCACACCACATATTTAAAACAATGTAAATTAGCCAGCGCCCGCTTTGAGCCTAATAAATGGTAACTAACTTGTCTTGGATTTTTTTGGAGTGGGGTGTTCTGGACGCTGTAATTGCTGGGTATAATTATAATGAGGCTGGTCTTAAGAAACATGAGCCGCCGTTCGCTTATAATGACAAATAGCCCAGAGCAAGCCAATGCGATTCAGACTGTGGCTCGCTGAACCCACAACTGCACCAACCAAACACTTGCTGTCGAGCTTTTCTTTTGTGTGAAGACGAGAGTTCCCTGAACCCAACCTCCAACCACCCCCGCTTTTAAGTGTTATTTTGGTCGTGTTATTTATTTATTTATTTATTTATTTTACTTTACGTGTTTTTCACCATTGCATCATACTTACATACTGTGCGCTGGCTAGTGTAGTAACAAAATAAATAAAAAACATTTTCCCCACTTCCCTCTTGAAAACATCACAGCATGCCTTCAAGTGCACGGATACACAAGCTCCACAAAGGAGGCGCTCTAATCTAAGTACTCTTCCTCATGGTGAGATTTTATTTCTCGTTTTTATAGGAAACAATTTTTTTTATTTGTTATCTCCAAGGGTCTAGATAGAGAGGATGGGCAGGCTGTCCGATAATCTTTTGACAGTGGCCTTCTATATTTAGAGATAAGGTGTCAGCTTTAATAAATGATACTTATTTGCTGCTGTTTTTTTGAAGGTTTTTCTGCAGGCCCCCCCTCCCCACTTGGCTAGACACCCCCCTCCCCTCCCCTCCTCGTATCCCAGGGGCTGTGGTGAAGCGGCCATGGCCCAGTGCGTCTCTCTCTGAGGTAACTGATGGCTTGTGCGCAGTGTCCAGATCGCTGTCCTGTGACCTCAAATTGCCAGGACCAGCACCATGTCCAATACAATCCGCACACTGTTTCCTAACCTAATCTCTGCGGTGTCACACGCACGACAAATTGCAACATTCAGAAAATGGGGATGGATGGAGATGTGTGTGTGTGTGTGTGTGTGTGTTGGGGGGGGGTGAAGCAGAAGAGAGGTAAAGAAGAATAAGACCAGAATTGGGGGGTGGGGTGGGGGGGTGCGGAGGGGAGACATTGGTGAATCCGATGAACCTTGTACTGGAGAAGGAGAGGGTGCAAAGTGTAAGTGGAGATGTGTGCATGTGTGTGTGTGTGTGTGCTGGATGTGTGCGTGTGTGTAATTGTGTGTGTGTGTGTGCGTGTGTGTCTAGATGTGCGTGCGTGCGTGTGTGCGTGCGTGCCTGCGTGCGTGCGTGCCTGCGTGCGTGCGTGCGTGCGTGCGTGCGTGTGTGTGCTGGAGGAGAGGAGAGGAGAGGAGAGGAGAGGAGAGGAGAGGAGAGGAGAGTGGAGAGGAGAGGAGAGGAGAGGAGAGTGGAGGAGAGGAGAGGAGAGGAGAGGAGAGGAGAGTGGAGGAGAGGAGAGGAGGGGAGGGGATAGGAGAGGAGAGGAGAGGAGAGGAGAGGAGAGGAGAGGAGAGGAGAGGAGAAGAGAGTGGAGGACAGGAGAGGAGAGGAGAGGAGAGGAGAGGAGAGGAGAGGAGAGGAGAGGAGAGTGGAGGACAGGAGAGGACAGGGGAGGAGGGGAGAGGAGAGGAGAGGAGAGGAGAGGAGAGGAGAGTGGAGGAGAGGAGAGAAGAGAAGAGAAGAGAAGAGGAGAGGAGAGGATTCCTCGGGAGAAGAGAAGCGGAGG